>NC_081236.1:1182649-1363876 GCF_902713425.1 Acipenser ruthenus
TTATTGTGAGCGTGTGTCTCTCAGCGTGTCTGTGTGAGTGCCTGTGTGTGTGTGTCTCTGTGTCTCAGCTTATGTCTCAGTGCGTGTCTGTACTCAGTGCGTGCATGTCTCTGTGTCTCAGTGTCTGTGCTCATGTGTAATGTTAGCTGCTGTAGTGACTCTAAGTGTCCTGTGCAGCAATTCAGAGGCACCGTACAAGGCATGAGACTATTGATATATGAGCGCCTCGTGCTGGCATTGGATTTCATACAGAATCTCTGCACCTTCATTAAAATACCAGCAGTGCGGAGTAGTGGTTAGGGCTCTGGACTCTTGACCGGAGGGCCGTGGGTTCAATCCCAGGTGGGGGGGACACTGCTGCTGTACCCTTGAGCAAGGTTCTTTACCTAGATTGCTCCAGTAAAAACCCAACTGTATAAATGGGTAATTGTATGTAAAAATAATGTGATGTCTTGTAACAATTGTAAGTTGCCCTGGATAAGGGCGTCTGCTAAGAAATAAATAATAATAATAATATACCGAGCCAGGACTTCAGAGCAACAAACATAGCAAGAAAACCAACTGAAATCACAGCTGATAAACACTGCAAATATGAAGTCACTATCTCACATGGTTTCTGAGATATGTCTAGCAGTACAGGAAAGAGAACTCCACTCTCCACACTGCAGAGTGCTCTAGCAGTATAGGAAAGAGAACTCCACTCTCCACACTGCAGAGCGCTCTAGCAGTATAGGAAAGAGAACTCCACTCTCCACACTGCAGAGCGCTCTAGCAGTATAGGAAAGAGAACTCCACTCTCCACACTGCAGAGCGCTCTAGCAGTATAGGAAAGAGAACTCCACTCTCCACGCTGCAGAGCGCTCTAACAGTATAGGAAAGAGAACTTCACTCTCCACGCTGCAGAGCGCTCTAGCAGTATAGGAAAGAGAACTCCACTCTCCACACTGCAGAGCGCTCTAGCAGTACAGGAAAGAGAACTCCACTCTCCACACTGCAGAGTGCTCTAGCAGTATAGGAAAGAGAACTCCATTCTCTGTCAGTTAGATGAATAAATAATGGATCTGAGAAAAAAAAGCACAAAACTGAATATACAGGACAAGAAAAAATATATAGATGCATCCAATTAACTCTGGTTAAATTAGACTGTTTGCTTGAAAAGATCCAGTTAATACAGCATTTCTGTCTATCCAGTTTTCACATGTAATTGAATGGCCTGTGTGTGGGGAGGTGGGTAAGCAAACAGGGACCGTTGATTTCAGACCGAGGACAATCCTCTTTCAACACCGACTCACACTCCTCAAGAACACAATTCAGCTCTGGACGGTTTTACATCCCCCTCTATACAGAATGAACTAATTCTGCTTCATGAAGTCGAGTGAAACCTGCTGGATAATGTTCCGTTAACATATTGAATTGCACACCACTTTGTAGTTTTCCACATACTTCACGAAAAAACGTACACATTTTAAAAAGTGACATCTCTAAATAGAACATGAAATACTACTGGCTTCCGGTAGACTTTTGCAAGATCATTGTCTTTGATAACATGATGTTAAATAAAATATTTAAAATTATGTTCATATATATATTTTAAATTAATGTCTCAATCCTAAAATTCTAGGCGATGCAACACTTTTGCCACAGCTGTAGAACCGTTCTAGAACAGTCTAGAACTCTTAAGTCAAAATATCCCCAACCCCATATCTTTTCAATGACACCTCCCCCAATACAACTATCTTTCACCTCAAATGTGCCCCCCCTCCCCACTCCCTTCCTCCTTGTCCCCTCATCCCTCCTTCCCCTCCCTGGGCACAGGGCAGGGTGAAAGGCTCGCTCTGGAAATAGACAATGTGTGTAAGAGTGAACACAAAGCCACCTTGCCCAGCACACCGCGGTGGTGATGTGCTGGCACAGTGCCCGTGTCCTCGGCTCACCCCCAGCCCCTCCTCCTCTCCGCTCCCCTCCCCTGACAGCTCAGTCTGCCTGGAGACACAGGGAGGCCTGGCCGGGGCACTGTGTGAAAGATTACCACCGTCACAGAGCGAGCGAGAGGGGAGGAGAGAGCAGAACCATGGAACACTGCTCTGCAATGTGGAAACACACACACACACACACACACACACACACACAGAGAAAAACACACACACACTGTACACACACACACACACACACACACACAGTGTACACACACGCAGAAACACACACACAGATAAACACACACACACAGTGTACACACACGCAGAAACACACACACACAGAAACACACACACACACAGAAACACACACTGTACACACACACAGTCAGAGACACACACAGACAGACAGAAATACACACACTTCTAAAACCATTTTCTATTAATGTTCTCGAACGTCATTTACATGTCAATGGATCGGAACCGCGACTGGACTACCTGAATCACGCGGCCCGCGGGTCCGGGGCAGCTCGCTTCGGAGTGACGCTTTGCTTATTGAAGATTTGAGAAATCACTGCTACCCCCCCCGGAC
Organism: Acipenser ruthenus; assembly: GCF_902713425.1. Taxonomy (NCBI): domain Eukaryota; kingdom Metazoa; phylum Chordata; class Actinopteri; order Acipenseriformes; family Acipenseridae; genus Acipenser; species Acipenser ruthenus. The sequence continues at coordinate 1,185,155 of NC_081236.1, forward strand.
GCACAAGGCAAGCATTCACAGAAACACTAAAATCAGCAGGGAGTAATAGCACAGGCTTTTAAAAAAAAGACATTCTTCCATTAGCCTAGCAGCTCTCTGAAAGCTCTCCTTCTCCAGTGACTGCTTCACTGCCTCTTAACTCTTTTAGCAGTCCTTTGCAGATCTCACAGCTGTTAGTGAATGCAGTCCACCTCGAAAAAATTTTCCATTAAAAAAATAAAAATAAAAATGTTAACCATTTAGCCCATCAGATCTCGTCCGGTTCCGAGCAGCTGATTGATCTCAGAACTTTGTCAAATCGGGTTTTGAAGGATCCCAGTAATTCTGCCTCAGCAGCACGGCTAGGTAACCCATTCCATCCCCTCACCTCACCGCTCTCTGTGTGAAGAAGTGTCTCCTTCCCTCTGTCCTGAGTCTTTCCAGCTGCGGTCCTCCAATCCTGGTTTCTGTGTCTTAAATATTGACTAGGATTTTAAAGGCATCAATCAAGTCAAATCAATCAAAGGGCAGCAGTGTGGAGTAGAGGTTAGGGCTCTGGACTCTTGACCGGAGGGTCGTGGGTTCAATCCTTGGTGGGGACACTGCTGCTGTACCCTTGAGCAAGGTACTTTACCTAGATTGCTCCAGTAAAAACCCAACTGTATAAATGGGGAATTGTATGTAAAAATAATGTGATATCTGTATAATGTGAAATAATGTATAATGTGATATCTTGTAACAATTGTAAGTCGCCCTGGATAAGGGCGTCTGCTAAGAAATAAATAATAATAATAATAATAAGTCCTATCTAATTTCTCTTAGTTCCAGGCTCAGTAGATTGAGTACTTTCCTAATTTCTCTCTCCTGCGAGCCCTGGGATCAGTCTGGCTGCCCTTCACTGGACTCTCATCACACCCTCATCAGAACCGCCTTGGACTGAACCTCTTGCCTATAGAACCCGTTCTGTTTGCCTTTTCAATGCTTCAGTGAGGATTACAACACCGCGGTCTCTCTCTCTTGGCGGGCCTGTTCTGGTTCAGGGCTTGTAACCAGAAGGTCACGGGTTCAAATCCCACCTAGGCCACTGACTGCCTCGCTGTGTGTGACCCTGAGCAAGTCGCTTCACCTCCTTGTGCTCCGTCCTGCGGATGAGATGTTAAATCAACGTCCTATTGGAAGTGACTCTGCATATAACGCACAGTTCACAGCCTGCCTCTGTAAAGCGCTTTGTGACGGTGGAACACTATGAAAGGCGCTATATAAAGAAAAATAAAGATATTATTTTTATTGTATTTAGTGCAAACTGTAGCATGTATAGCACAGTCTTTAAGGGATTACAAAAATAATAAAGCCAGGGACGTCCTTTTTGTCGAAACACAAAAGCACATTTTATTAAAGGGCTGTTTCCTCCAGTCCTGTAATTAGTGGGAAGTCGTTCTGGTAATTGGCTAAAGACAGACAAAGCCCCATTCAGTGTGGGAATGCGTGGCGTGGAAACGTGCCAACGAGAGAGAGAGAGACTCTCAATCTTCATTCAGAAAACAGGATTCGTTTAGAAGAGACAAACTCGCCGTGCTGTGCAGCTGTCCCCTTACCTTTCTATCCAGCGCTTAAAGAAAAGGGGCTTGAACCCAGGAGGTTCAAATCCCAGCTCAGCCACTGACTCCCTGCGTGTGCGAGACCCTGAGCAAGTCACTGAACCTCCTTGTGCTCCGTCCTTCGGATGAGACGTCAAACAAACGAGCTCCTATTGGAAGTGACTCTGCAGCAGCAGCAGCAGTTGTTGATGAAGCAGAGTTCACCCCCTAGTCTAAGTCGCTTGGGATAATAATCAATAATTCTCACACTCAGAGGTTTTCATGTAGGTAGGTATATAAAGGATATAAATGACAAATCCTGTGTGTGTCATATTTATATAAATATATATAAAACAAAAATAAACTTTGTAATTGTGCTCTATATTCTATAGCAGGGTTTCCCCACCCTGGTCGGTTTTAATTCCAAATGAGCCCTCAATTACTTAATTAGACCCTTAATTGAATTGACCACTTGCTTAATCAGATCTTTTTATTTATTGTGTTCAGCTCTTAAACAGTTGCAGAGTTCAAGTTACTTCTAAAACGTTACCTCACCTAGAATATTGTGTTCAGTTCTGGTCACCTCGTTACAAAAAGGATATTGCTGCTCTAGAAAGAGTGCAAAGAAGAGCAACCAGAATTATCCCGGGTTTAAAAGGCATGTCGTATGCAGACAGGCTAAAAGAATTGAATCTATTCAGTCTTGAACAAAGAAGACTACACGGCGATCTGATTCATGCATTCAAAATACTAAAAGGTATTGACAGTGTCGGCCCAAGGGTCTTTTTCGACCTGAAAAAAGAAACAAGGACCAGGGAAATGGAGATTAGATAAAGGGGCATTCAGAACAGAAAATAGGAGGCACTTTTTTACACAGAGAATTGTGAGGGTCTGGAACCAACTCCCCAGTAATGTTGTTGAAGCTGACACCCTGGGATCCTTCAAGAAGCTGCTTGATGAGATTCTGGGATCAATAAGCTACTAACAACCAAACGAGCAAGATGGGCTGAATGGGGCCTCCTCTCGTTTGTAAACTTTCTTATGTTCTTATGTTACAGCCAACTTCAAATCTGCAGCTGCTTAAGAGCTGAAAACTATTTAAAAGGTCTAATTAAACAAATGATCAGTTCAATTAAGGGTCTGGTTTAGTAATTAAGAGCTCAGTTGGAATGAAAAGCAGCAGACACAGGGGGGTCCCCAGGACCGGGGCTGGGAAACCCTGTTCCATCGGATACAAGATGTTCTGAAATTGTGACACGTGTTTGAAGATAATCTGTTGATTCCTCTTCCTAATGTGCTAATGAATGGGACAGCACGCTCCCTCCTCGCTGTATCACACTGCAGTGACGCCTCGGCCAAAAAAAAATACAGAAAGGAACACAATCTTCTGACCGAGCCAAGACTGAGGTTTCCCTGGGGGACGACAAAGAGAGGCGCGCGCCAGGGAGCTCTGGGAATCTCGCCCACGGCGAAAAACAACAACAACGAGACCCTGTTTGAATTCGTACTGTGTTTATTAAAGCTACACTTTTATTTATCTGGAAAACTATGTATCCAGCTGTGCTGGAAGCTGGTATTAAGACCCTCGGGGACCCCTGCGCTCCCCTGACTGTGTGATTCCCCCCTGCACACCACGCGGCCGTGCCTTTACCAGGGGAGACCCTCGGGGACCCCTGCGCTCCCCTGACTGTGTGACTCCCCCCCCTGCACACCACGCGGCCGTGCCTTTACCAGGGGAGACCCTCGGGGACCCCTGCGCTCCCCTGACTGTATGACTCACCCCTGCACACCACGCGGCCGTGCCTTTACCAGGGGAGACCCTCGGGGACCCCTGCGCTCCCCTGACTGTGCGACTCCCCCCTGCGCACCACGCGGCCGTGCCTTTACCAGGGGAAACCCTCGGGGACCCCTGCGCTCCCCTGATTGTGTGACTCACCCCTGCACACCACGCGGCCGTGCCTTTACCAGGGGAGACCCTCGGGGACCCCTGCACCCCCCTGACTGTGCGACTCCTCCTGCACACCACGCGGCCGTGCCTTTACCAGGGGAGACCCTCAGGGACCCCTGCGCTCCCCTGACTGTGTGACTCCCCCCTGCACACCACACGGCCGTGCCTTTACCAGGGGAGACCCTCGGTGACCCCTGCACTCCCCTGACTGTGCGACTCCCCCCTGCACACCACGCGGCCGTGCCTTTACCAGGGGAGACCCTCAGGGACCCCTGCGCTCCCCTGACTGTGCGACTCCCCCCTGCACACCACGCGGCCGTGCCTTTACCAGGGGAGACCCTCGGGGACCCCCACAGTCCTACAGTATCTTACAGGAACACATTTTCGGACGTCCATCAAAAAGAACTGCAGAAACGCATCTAGTACAGCAGGGCGGTTTTTTTATTTATCTTTCACACTTGGCACTGTAACAGAATATCTTTTCACTGGATCAGTGTTTCACTGGTTCAAGTTTTAGAGAACAGTGTTTGTTTTATGTAATGCTTTACTTAATTTTAAAAACAAATTACTTGCGGTTACTTTCTCGTTATTTCAAAAAATAACCCATTTCCTTCTGCCCTAAATAGGTAGTTTGAGCAGACAAAATCTAACACTTTACACAGGTGCTGCTGTAATGTCCTGTACACTGGGCAATGCTGGCAGGACCACACTATGTAACACTAATACAAAACCCTGCACAGAACTACAGCAGCTACCCAAGACAGTGAGGTCTATGTGAAGCTGTAATGCAGTGTGCTGGCATTGCCTGCTGAGTGTGTAACTCAGGGGTCATGTGACGACGACGGTGAAGACTACAGACAGCATGGAACGCTTATGAGAAGAGGAGGAGGAGGCAGGCTGGGTGTCACTCAGGGAACAGTGAGCAGCTGTTTCACTCCCAGACACTCCTGTCTGTTAATTACGATCCGTCTCACTCTCTCACACGCACACACACAGACTCGTACTCGCACAGATACAGACACACACAAACAGACTCATATTCACACTCATACAGAGACTCATTCACACACACACACGCAGACTCATACTCACACACACAGAGACACACACACTCACACAGAGACACACACACACTCACACAGAGACACACACACACTCACACAGAGACACACACACACAGACTCATATTCACACAGATACACACACACACACACACACAGAGACACACACACACACACAAACAGACTCATATTCACACTCATACAGAGACTCATTCACACACACACACGCAGACTCATACTCACACACACAGAGACACACACACTCACACAGAGACACACACACACTCACACAGAGACACACACACACTCACACAGAGACACACACACACAGACTCATATTCACACAGATACACACACACACACACACACAGAGACACACACACACACACAAACAGACTCATATTCACACTCATACAGAGACTCATTCACACACACACACGCAGACTCATACTCACACACACAGAGACACACACACTCACACAGAGACACACACTCACACACACACACTCATTCACACAGATACACACACACACACACACACACACAGACTCAGGGAGGGGAGGAGAGGAGAGGGGAGTGGGGGAGGAGAGGAGCTGTACCCCAACACACCTGTCAGACACTAATTCATTCTGACACAAAACTCCATTCCATTTGCAGCTGTCTGCTTTGAGGAGCTTTTAACAGCACTGACTAGACATCGTCGCTTCACCTCAATAACCCTGATGAAGGCACTGGAGCCCAAACGCTGGTCTGCTTGACTCGGTCTCTTCTAGTTTCAATAACACTGATGAAGGCACTAGAGCCCAAACGCTGGTCTGCTTGACTCGGTCTCTTCTAGTTTCAATAACACTGATGAAGGCACTAGAGCCCAAACGCTGGTCTGCTTGACTCAGTCTCTTCTAGTTTCAATAACCCTGATGAAGGCACTAGAGCCCAAACGCTGGTCTGCTTGACTCAGTCTCTTCTAGCTTCAATAACACTGATGAAGGCACTAGAGCCCAAACGCTGGTCTGCTTCACTCAGTCTCTTCTAGCTTCAGTAACTGCCTCTCCCTGCACAGTACAGTAGGATAGATTAGCACGGTTCTCAATCCAAGTGTCACTCTGAGTGGCTAGTTTCCTCCCCTCTGCCGGCTTTTTGAATGGGGAGATTATCGGACAGCGAGACTGGATTCAAAGTGCAGCTGGTGGGCACCATGGTTGGGGGAGGGGGAAGGGGGGGGGGGGGGGTACTTAACCCCCTGCTGCCTGGACCAGAGAGAGAGAGAGAGAGAAACACAGTGCGGACAACAAACATCTATCAAACTGAAGTTGTTTCACCGTTAATGTTGTAAATGTGCAGAAATGACTTTGAAACTATTTTTAAGGTCATTTTGAGTACTTTGTCATCCACGGCAACCTCATATGAGGGACGGATTAAAAAAACCTCTTCTAGTCTTTATATATACAGTAATCCATCGCGTATCCACCCTCACCGTTCATCCACCATGAGCAATCTCTTCAGCAACGCTGGTTTATAATCGAACAGAGAACATTAGTTCAGAGCGTGTAGATCCCACCAAAGTTGTCCTACCCTGTGTTGTGTGTGCGCCATGCGCTGCCATTGCTGGTAGCGTCACGGGAGCTGTTCAGTGTGTTGATCTGTAATAACTCCTCCTCGCCTGCGGGGGGCGTATCTCCTTCACCCTCCGTCTCGATCTCCTGCCTGTCACTCAGCAGCGAACGCACGCACCCACACGGCAGACAGCTACCCCGTCACAAGCATTCATACCCTGTATCTTTCTGAACAAGGGATGTAGGGGAGCTCCCGAATAAAAGCTGAATCTCCAAACAAGAATTGTGTGACTATAGTCGCTGTTTACAGCTGTGTGGAATGGGATTTAAAACAGGATATCTGACTTTTTACATCAACGCCCTGACCCTGGTCCATATGCGACGGATTACTGTATAAATCCTTTCTGTGTTAAGAAACACCTCCTGACTTAAACCCTGCTGATCTGAATTGCAACAGATTGTATTTATTAAAAGTTAATAATTAATATCGTAGCTGGTCTGCAATGTTTATGCAACGCAACTCTGATAGCGTGGCCTGACTTTCCAGTGATAGGACCTCAGCTGACTGATAAATCAAAGCTGCCCAGCAACTAAATGAACTGCAGTGAAACTGGGCTTTAAACTTCATACAGGTGAGAACACAGCGATCCATTTGCACCAGTAAAACCCAACCTCGCCTCGTTCCCAGTATCAAACTGGGTCCGGTTCCATCTGCTGTCTCCAATCCAATCTGCAACCCTGCATTACACACACAAGCCAGCCTGTGTGCATCAAGTGTTGTCTAATCGCTGTGTATTAATTAACCTCTGCTATTCCCCTGACAGTATATTCCCAGCCCTCATGTTTTACATGTTATTAGTTTTTCAGCAGTCGGAGATTTAGGTAACTTCCACCATCAGTGTGGTGATCAAGTTCTGCCAGGCTGCAATGCTAACTGGGCCTGCGGACACACACACACATGCACACGCACAAGCACACACACACAGACAAACTCTCACATACACCCAGACAGACACACACACACGCACACACGCACAGAGACACACTCACACACACCCAGACAGAGACACAGACACACTCTCACACACACCCAGACAGACACACACACACACACGCACTCTCACACACACACAGACGCACACCCACACAGAGATACACACACACTCTCACACACACACACACAGACGCACACCCACACAGAGACACAGACACACACTCTCACACACAGACACACACCGCGTTACTGTACCACACACACAGTCCCAGTTGAAACTGATCTCAGATCCGCTGCAGATGGAAACGGACTAGTCTCATTTCAAACCCAGTGCCAGTCAAACCTGACTGCATTTTCCAGTAACTCGGCGCTGTAAAGGTTTTCAGACCAGTAATGAAAACGTGGTGACGGATTACAAATGTGAGAAAAACAAACACAGACTGACGGGTAACGCAGAAAACCAGAAAGCGCTTCAGCAGCGAGAGTCAAGCCTCCCGCGTCACACAAACGCACCTTTCAAATCATCTCGCTAGCACACAGGGTCACAGGAAGGAAGGAGTGGGTTCGAAGGCTGGGTCTTCAGAGAACGCTACACTGCTTCACACAGTTTAGAGGCTTGCATTAGTTTAGCAGAAACATGCAAGTGCAGCATTTTGCTTTGAAGTCTCTTCCAAACTCCCACTCAGGGCAACAGTGTCGTAATCTGTAGAGAGTGTTGCTTACCTTTCATGCTATTATTAACACAGCCCTTACAATAGACTCCCTGGCCAAAAAATTATTCTTCTGAGGCTTAAAACTGTTATTAAATCTCAGACTCACTGTCTGATGTGCTACGGGGTGTATTTGGGTGAAGTCGACATTTTTAATTTAGTGTTACCGAGTTCATTAGACTGTATGCTAGACTGTATTGAATTAGCTGGCTCTCAGATCGCCAGTACAGCTCTGAGTTCTCTATACTAGACTGTATTGAATTAGCTGGCTCTCAGATCCCCAGTACAGCTCTGAGTTCTCTATACTAGACTGTATTGAATTAGCTGGCTCTCAGATCGCCAGTACAGCTCTGAGTTCTCTATACTAGACTGTATTGAATTAGCTGGCTCTCAGATCGCCAGTACAGCACTGAGTTCTCTATACTAGACTGTATTGAATTAGCTGGCTCTCAGATCCCCAGACAAGCACTGAGTTCTCTATACTAGACTGTATTGAATTAGCTGGCTCTCAGATCCCCAGTACAGCACTGAGTTCTCTATACTAGACTGTATTGAATTAGCTGGCTCTCAGATCCCCAGTACAGCACTGAGTTCTCTACACTAGACTGTATTGAATTAGCTGGCTCTCAGATCCCCAGTACAGCACTGAGTTCTCTATACTAGACTGTATTGAATTAGCTGGCTCTCAGATCCCCAGTACAGCACTGAGTTCTCTATACTAGACTGTATTGAATTAGCTGGCTCTCAGATCCCCAGTACAGCACTGAGTTCTCTACACTAGACTGTATTGAATTAGCTGGCTCTCAGATCCCCAGTACAGTAATGCTGACCCAGGCTTTAAAATTCCCTTTCTAATCTCTTAGCACCAGCAACGTTACCCTCACCCCCACCCCGAGCTCAAAGTTTAAATCCAGACTGTAGATCTTGCTGTCCTGACCTGCTTATCTGTGTTGAGCAAGGACGTTCCTGTGAATTCCTCGAAAGAGCCTCGAGGAAGGCTTGTCAAAACAAGCTCTTCAAAAGAAAACGCTCCCCGTCAGCTTTCTTGGTGAACTGCGAAGTCAACGCGTTTTAAATCCCGCTGCTACAGATACAGGGCCTGTGCCAGGGAAAACCCCATTCACTGAAACACATCTTCCTCAGCAGACAACGACAACGCAAAAAAAATTTTTTGGAGCAGTAATAATTGCTTTTGATTTTCATGAGATGTTAACCAGGAATTCAATTCTGCTCAGCTCGGGGGGGGAGGGGGGGGGGGTTAAATATTAAAATATTAAGTCTAAACAAACTGAACTCAATTTAAATACATGAATCCCCCTCTGTTGCAGAATTGGGGGGGGGATTCAATTGATCGCATTAACGCAGATTTGTACAATCAGGATATGGTAGCAAGGATGATCCTAATCGTTTTTATTACTCTATAAGGCTATGGAGTCTATAAATACCAAAAGAACTCCCAACAGAAGTTCCTTTTCAAATACACCCCAGTGACCGTTATGATTCTAGCGACTTCAAATCCAGTCTCCTCTACCCCTTCTTTTTTTAAAAAGATCCTTTAACCTCTCAGTAATCTAGGTGGGATCTAACTAAGGCACTGTATAATATTAGCAGGACCGCTCCAGACTTGTGTGCAGAACAGACCAACAATCTATTTGTGTTTTCAACTGCCTCACCACACTGGCGAGATACTTCTAAATGATGGACTGGTTTTGCTGTTTTTATACTGTCATACAGATTAGGTGTAAAACCAAGACTGGAAGTGACTCTGCAGCAGCCACTGACTCCCTGTGTGTGTGTGACCCTGAGCAAGTCACTGAACCTCCTTGTGCTCCGTCCTTCGGATGAGACGTCAAACAAACGAGCTCCTATTGGAAGTGACTCTGCAGCAGCAGTTGTTGATGATGCATAGTTCACCCCCTTAGTATCTGTAAGACGCTTTGGATAAAAGCGTCTGCTAAATGACTCATTAATAATAGCCTCTCCTTTTCAGTTAAACAGGGCAAGCATGGAGCCGTCTCCTTCATCAAAAACAACCTTATAATCTGGAGCCAGTGCAAAGAACACAGCGTGCTGCTCCCCCACGATTCTAACGGAGGAGATAACGCAGTCCCACTGGCTGGATCTCTGCAGTCTAAACAGCAGGCATGGTGGAGACGTTACCCCCGACACACACACACACACACACACACACACACACCCAGCCACGCACTGAGTCAGCAGATTATCTGAACACAGTGTTAAAAGAACAAGGATTTTATAAAAGTCTCCAGACATGCTCAAAGCCAGGCGAAGGCAGATTTAGAGAGAAACTGGGCAGTGCGGTCCATTGGTTAATGTCCAGGGTTTGTCACCAGAAGGTCACTGGTTCAAATCCCACCTCTGCCACTGACTGCCTCGCTGTCACTTCACCTCCTTGTGCTCCGTCCTGCGGATGAGATGTTAAATCAACGTCCTATTGTAAGTGACTCTGCATATAATGCACAGTTCACAGCCTGCCTCTGTAAAGCGCTTTGTGATGGTGGAACACTATGAAAGGCGCTATATAAAAAAATAAAGATATTTTTATTATTATTATTCAAATGAAAGCAGTTGAACAAATCGCAACGATTATGTCGTCTCTAAAATATAAAATCCAATTCCAAAGTCCTTTCAAGGAATGAAAAATTGATTTTAAAAAGGGATTGAACCCCAACCCTGCCTGGAACCGCTGAAAACCATCGCAAACAAAACGCCATAAAACACGACGGGCAACCAGGATTCTCCAAACAGAGGCAGATTCAGAGCAACAGAACGCAGAACCGCTCAGAACAAAACTTCTCGAAACAGCGAGGGGAGGGGCAAATGAAAAGGACATTAACAAAGACAAAGACAGTCACACACAAAGGAATCAAAGCCCATGCCTGCCTCACCTGTGCCGTCCTTGCCGCTGCTCTGGTGCGACCTCAGCTCCTCAGACTTGTGGAAGTCGATGCTGGCGTAGGTGTTGACAGCCAAGGCAGGGGTCCCTCCGTTAGACAGGGGAGAGGAGTAGAGCCGAGGAGGGGCAGGCTGGCCGGACGCTGCTCCTTCGAGAGCCGGGTGGGCCAGCTCCTTACTGGCCAGATCCAGGTCGATGTAGTTCAGGCCTTGCTCCATGGAGACACTGGCGGGAGGTGGAGGGGCTGCAGCCGAGGGGTAGAAAAGCAGACAGGACTGGGAGTTTGGCTCGCTGCCAGCTTCCCCTTTTCCCCAGACGCTCTCGAACCCCAGTCGCTTGGTAACCTGCGGGTGATCGGCGAAGACCAGGGGCGGGGGGTTGTGCTGCTGGAGGAAGGTTTCGGAACAGTGCCTCCGACGCAAGTCCGCCCGGATTACCTTCGCCCCCTGATCCGGATTGGGGCTCAGCTTGGGCAGGGGGAAGACCTGCCCCAGATCGGCCTGGCCCCCAGCCGGCTCCTCTTTGGGGGAGGCAGATTTGGGGGTCAGGGAGCCCGCGCTGAAAGCCATCTCTGTGTAGTCCTCGAAAGTGGGGGACTCCAGAGGCACGGCTCTCCGACAGGGTTCGCTGGCCGCTTCGCTGGCCGGACCAGCTTGGGGGCTGGGCTTCGACAGAACCGGCCTCCTCTCCTCGACCGCGGGGTAGCCCGGGAGGGCTAACGGGGGCCCCAGGTCCATGCTGACGTACTCGGATCCCAGCAGGTCTTGCTGGAGCGGGTCGTGGTAGCCGGTTAAGCACGAGGGAGGTCTACGCAGAAGCCTGACTGACGGTCCCAAGTCTCCACTGGCGCCTCCGCGGAACTCAATGCTGACGTACTCCCCGGGGCTCTTGGGTTCTGGGGGGAGGGGGGTCTCCCGCACCCGCGGGAGAGTGCTGGCTTTGGACACGTCGATGAACAAGCTGACGGGACGGCTACGCTGCCCGCCTCTCCTCTGCCCGTTCCCCACGGCACCCGAGAAAGACCTCCCAGGACGCTCCTCCGCTTCTCCCAGGCTCTCGCTGCTGGCGGAGCTGGAGAAGGAGGAGGAGGAGGAGAGGAGCCGGCTGCTGCTCTGTCTGGTCACGCAAGACCGGGCCGGGTTGTCGTTGGCGGCGGTGGGGGTCTGTGCGCCTCCTTCGAATCGCGCGGCGGCGGGGGGGGCGTGCTTGTACGAGCGCGGGAGGGAGTAGTAGGAGTAGACCATCTTCGGGGGGTCGGGGAGCAGAACGTCGGGGGGCGTGCTGCAGGAGGACCGGCTGCTGACGGGGGACATGTTCATGTAGTCGCTCCCGGCTTTGCTGTCCACGCTGCTCCCTCCAGCCCCGGCTAGCGGGTGCCCGCCCCAGGTACCCCCTTTCTGATCTGGGGAGCAGCTTCCGTTGGGGGACATCATCACGTACCCGTCGGAAGGCAGGGGGTTGATCCGATGGGGAGGGGAGACGCTGCTGTTGGGGGTCATGGCCATGTAGTCGTCCAGCTTGACCGCGTGTCCAGCTGCTCTTTCGTCTTGGCCACCGTTGGCCACGCCAGGCAGCATGGCCATGTAGCCGTTGTCCCTCGTCGGCTGGGCTTCGCTGGCTTGAGATTTGCTCCCGGGGAGGTCCAGGTAGCTCTCTCCCGCTCCCTGCAGAGCGAAGGGCCGCTGGCTGGCGCCGCGGGACATCACTGCATAGTCCTCCTCTCCCTCCTCCCCTGCCGCTCCCAAGTCCTGCGGGACCCTCCTCCTAGGCAGGCCCGGGGTCAGCTTCTCCAGGGACATGGGAGGCAGGGAGGCCCGTTTGCTTAGCAGCCTCCGCTCAGCCTCGCTCTCCCGGCTGGAGGACCGGCGTAACACCCTCCGAGGCGGCTGTGAAGGCAGCGGATTGGCCGGGCCGCCGCTCCTCCCATCCTGCCTCCCCATGGCGATGTAATCGGCCCCTCCTAGCGGGTGATAACCTCCCAGGATGTCGGGGGTCAAACTGCGGCCTTGCGAGTGCTCCCCGGGGCTGGAATCGTATTCGTCTGAGGATCCGTAATCGCTGGGGAACCCTGCCGCAGACGCCCCTCCGGCACACAGTTCCCGGATGTAGGCACATTCGGAGCCGAGGGAGGTACTGGAGGACAGGCAAGCGGAGCCGGGGGCTGGGGAAGGGGTGGATTTCGTCAGGCCCAGAGGGGTCTTTACAGAGGGACGGACGGATCTCACGGCCAGGGTTGGGGTGGTGCCGTTGGGGCTGGCTCCTTCTGTTCGGGGGCCGTCGCCTGCGTGGGGGTGGCCGTTCTTGGGGGCCGGGGTAGGGGAGGGGTTGCTGCTGGTGCTGGAGGTGTCGGTGCGGGAGCGGCGGGGGAACCCCACCTGGCTCGGGGGAGGGTTGGGGTGGTGCCTCCTCGAGGGGACGGTGATGGGATTGGAGGAGGTCGAGCAGGACTGGCTCTTGCTCCTCTGTCGGAACTCCTCGCTCAAGGACTTCATGGCTTCCAGGATTGTTTCGTGCATGTTCTGGGCCACCACAGAGTCTTCCACCTGCATCCAGAACTCCCCGGGGCCCGTCACGGCGGAGCGCCCCACTTCCACGAAGAAGAAGTTCTCGGAGTGACCGCAGCGGCGCACGTTCAGGAGCTGCAGGACCACGGCGGCCGCGTCCGAGTTCAGCTTGACGAAGTTGACCGTCTTCTCGGTCAGACACAGCCGGTAGATCCCCACCAGGTTCTTGGCCTGGCCCAGACCTTTCGGCCACACTTTGACCTGCCAGACCTCTTTGAAAGCGGGACCGGGAGTCTCCACGACCACGCCGTACTCCGGGCTCTCCACGTGGACCTTACCTGGGGAACAAAAAAAAAAAAAGAGTTTTAGAAACACACTGGGCTGTAAAAATAAAAATCACCAACACCTTGTTTACAACGAGCGCGGACTGACCGCCAGTCCGGGTTCTCCCCCCTGTTCCCTTTGATCGTCTCCCCTTGCAAAAAGACGCAACGCGAGTTTGACGGACGTCAGCGGTTCTTTCCCAGCATGCCTTGCGGCTGAAGTTGCGTTCGCTCGTTTACAAAACCGAAAGGACGGACGCCATCGATTTGCTTCCGACAAAAAAACTAAAGTTTACGCACACTCGCCTCTTGATTGGTCAGGGTCGTGACGTACTTCCACGCTTCGGCAGGTTTTGGGAAAGGGTCCGAACTGCCCCCCCCCGGTTGGCTAAATTAACATGGGACTGCAGGATCAGGGGCAGCAGGGTGCTGAACCGGGATTGAGGGGTGCATGGAAATGAGGCACAAGCGATACCCGTATGGCCATTATAAAAATTAACTTCCTATCCTGGACTACTCAATGTTAACTTAGGCAAAGCAATCTAAGATTAAAGCTAATCAGGGTCTGTGAAAATAGCAAGGTGGCCAACACCCTGATCTGAGTAGCTTATATTTTATAACAGCGATAGGAGGTGAACGTTTGATACTTGGCTAACTATTAAACTCTTAATTATTAACACCCAGAGTGCAAACACATACGGACCGCATTGGAATCCACTTTATAGGGTTATACCCAGAAGGCCAAGAGTTTTTTTTAGAACATTTCACAGCACCAGTGAGCCCATCTGCATCAACCCTGTGTTTGCAGGGGCAATTCTTGGATACCAGGTGGTGGATGCAGTCCAGGGTGCTGTAAAATGCTCTAAAAATCCAGCTGTGGTTTATCAGGGTGATCAAACCGCCCCCTGGTATAATTAAAGGTGTGAAAGCTCAAGGCGGTTTGCCATGTAGACAGGCACAGTGTATACAGGGGTCTGCATTTTCAGTCATTGGTCCTTTTTTTAGGTTCGTTTGTTATCATTTAACTGACCCTGCTGATTTTAGGCTTCACATTGCAAAAAAAAATAACTGCCAACTCCATCCCTCACACCTGTATGGAAATAATTTCATCACATTAGCAAAAACAAACAGCCAGCAATATTCTTGCACGCAATGCTATCCCTGGACCTGCTTATCAGCTGAAACACTTCTGAGAATCTGCAGTGCAGCTTGCTAAACCAGTCTTGCAAAGACAGAGAGAGAGAGAGGAGAGAAAGAAAAAGACAGCGAGAGAGGAGAGAAAGAGACCGAAAGAGAGACAGAGAGAAAAAAGGAGAGAGACGGAGAGACAGAGAGAGAAAGAGATAGACAGACAGAGGAAGAGAAAGAGAGAAAAAGGAGAGAAAGGGCGAGTTTGACAGAGAGCAGTTAACTTACAGTAAAAATATTTACTTATATGAGTGAAGTCCATTAAGTAGTAAGTACGATGAACGGATGAGAACGATTTCAAATATGAGCAATTACAAAAACCGTGAACACGGATACCTGCAAGAGTCAAGCCAGCTGATGAATAACTGTAGTTTACTGCAGGACTGACTGTCGTAGACTACAGTTATTCACCAGCGAGTGGGCAGCAGTGTGGAGTAATGGTTAGGGCTCTGGACTCTTGACCGGAGGGTCGTGGGTTCAATCCCAGGTGTGGGGGACACTGCTGCTGTACCCTTGAGCAAGGTACTTTACCTAGATTGCTCCAGTAAAAAACCCAACTGTATAAATGGGGAATTGTATGTAAAAATAATGTGATATCTTGTAACAATTGTAAGCCGCCCAGGGTAAGGGCGTCTGCTAAGAAATTAATAAATAAAATAATAATAGACTATCATAACAATACCATCTCATACCACACCTGGGCTCAATCAGAATTCATTACAATTACAGAACTGTTTGCTCTATTTTGTTTCATGATAATTATACTGCGATTACAATTATAATGACACTAAAAAGTAACAAACAGCTAGACGCTCCAGCGAACTCCATTTATTCCAAGTAATCACGCGGTGCAAACACAGGAACGTAAAAGAAAACTAAGATAAAAAATCTAACTGGGCCGCCCCAAGTGGTTGAAAATGCATGGATCACGAATTTCCCTCGTTAATTGTTTGAGTTTTACTTCGTTTCTGTGTTGTTCTCGATTTGCAGCGGGGTGTCCTCACTCTGGCAAGACCAGTCTAACCAGACAAGAACTCGGAGAAGAATGTGTGCTCAGCCGAGACGAAACGCAGGATCCTTCTTACTCTTCAGGGGAAATGCAACAGATCTCAAGATTGCACACTGGATCTGACCTGCAGTCCTAATCGAAGTAGCTTGTTTGACAAGAATCTGCCCTCGGCAACTGCTATGATCCAGACGGTACTTTGTGTTCTTCTTGGGCTGTGATCTGCTCGGATCCGAGACAGATAAACTCAGCTCCAGCAGTAGGGTCAGGCTACATGGAGGCCTGGGGGTCCAGCAGATAGAGAAAGGGGCTTTGAAACCAGGAGGTTCCCAGGTTCAAATCCCGCTGACTCTGTGTGTGTGTGTGTGTGTGTGTGTGTGTGTGACCCTGAGCGAGTCACTGAACCTCCTTGTGCTCCGTCCTTCAGATGAGACGTCAAACAAACGAGCTCCTATTGGAAGTGACTCTGCAGCAGCAGCAGTTGTTGATGATGCATAGTTCACCCTCCTAGTCTCTGTAAGTCGCTTTGGATAAAAGCGTCTGCTAAATGACTCATTAATAATAATAAGCTGCAGCAGGAGGGTCAGGCCTGGGTCAATCCTGGGTCAGGTCTGGGTCAATCCTGGGTCAGGTCTGGGTCAATCCTGGGTCAGGTCTGGGTCAATCCTGGGTCAGCAGGTTTATGGAATTTATTCCTGAGCTACAAGTTCATTAACTCAGAAATTAAGTCAAGTTGACCAACAAAAGTTTGGGCTCAGTTAAACCTGTGTTCAGCAGGCGAAATCAGAGAAGTGCTACCCCTGCATGTAAATGTGCTTTATGTTGCTCTTATCTGCCCCCTATTTTACTGCATTTAATCCTGTACTTCAGAATACTGTAATCTGCCAAGTGTTTAACCTGTAGTACTTTGTATTTAATCATATCCTGATGTAACTATCACTATTTAATCATATCCTGATGTAACTATCACTATTATCTGCTGTATTATTGAATTGTGGTTTGTCACACTTGTACTTTGCTTGAACAAAAGTTATTGTATTTCTTGCTCTTATTGTATTACTTGTATTGTAACACTTGAAATGTATTTGCTTACGATTGTAAGTCGCCCTGGATAAGGGCGTCTGCTAAGAAATAAATAAATAATAATAATAATAATAATAATAATAATAATAATAATAATAAATGCAAAAATGGGACCTGGTTCTTTGGAGTGGCAGAGAAAGTTATCAATGCCCCACATCCAACTGGATCGATTATATATTTTAAAAATAGATTGTAGTTACGTTGTCATATTTGCTGCATTTTATTTGTTATACAATATAAATGTGTGTATATTAACAATTAAGTGAATAGCGATCGCTCAGTGTACAACACAACATGGATCTGGGATCCAGCTTGGAAAAGGGGTGGCATTAAACTGTAATTAATCAATTACATAAGACTGCTTTCGTTTCTCCGATTCATAAGCAGTAGTGGTTAGGGCTCTGGACTCTGGACCGGAGGGTCGTGGGTTCAATCCCAGGTGGGGGACACTGCTGCTGTACCCTTGAGCAAAGTACTTTACCTAGATTGCTCCAGTAAAAACCCAACTGTATAAATGGGGAATTGTATGTAAAAATAATGTGATATCTTGTAATAATTGTAAGTCGCCCCTGGAAAAGGGCGTCTGCTAAGAAATTAATAATAATAAAAACGAGTGTGGGGTCTCTTTAAGCTCTCTGGCTCGGTGTGCAGTCAGCCTGTGTTTTTGCAGCTTCTCAGAAAGGCACAGCTGTCTCTGATTGAGACCATGCTTCTCTGACTAAGCTCTGCCTGGCCGCAACGCTCAGACTGCATCACAAAATAAAAGACATTCTGTTTACCGTTTTTCAAAACCGCTGGAGCAAGCAGACATCAGCTACAGAGACCTAGAAACACTCAAAGAAACTTCAGAAGTTCACTGAACGTTTCAGTGTTTCTAAAATTAGCACGATTGAGGGTTTCAGTTATGGATGATAAATGTATCGAGCTACAGCTGTAGCTCTTCTGACAAAGTCATTTCAATTTGGTTTTTTTTGCATTACATAGGTCTCAGACGCAGAGTTTTTAAAGAAACATTGCTATGCACTGATAAAAGTTTTGCTACTGAACTCAGGGCAGGAGTGTGGGGTAGTGGTTAGGGCTCTGGACTCTTGACCGGAGGGTCGCGGGTTCAATCCCAGGTGGGGGGGACACTGCTGCTGTACCCTTGAGCAAGGTACTTTACCTAGATTGCTCCAGTAAAAACCCAACTGTATAAATGGGTAATTGTATGTAAAAATAATGTGATATCTTGTAACAATTGTAAGTCGCCCAGGACTTACCCAGGACGTCTGCTAAGAAATAAATAATAATTATAAATATTAATAATTCTGCTTCATGAAGTCGAATGAAACCGGCTGAATTATGCTGCGTTAACACATTGGAGTTACACACCGGTTTGTGGTTTTCCATTAATGAAAAACAACTTAAATAAACCAAGCCGCCCCTTTAAATGCTGGGCTTCGCCAGTTCCGTGCCCTGAAGCTTTTGAAATTGCTGACTGATCGTTTCAGCAATGAATTCAAAAGCACATACATGGGCAGTCTTTCTTATGAAGTGCATCAGATCACCTCTGGCGACTGTGTAATGCTGTTCTCTACGCTGTGCACAACAGTTGCTTGAGCCAAATGCGCGCACACACACACACACACACACACACACAGCCCATCCTAGGCAAAGGCTAGCGAAGGCTCCTGTGGACAGCCACTGCAGAAACGCTTACACAATATCTCGCAAATCTGGGAGGGGACTTCAGTGATTAGTTCTTCCTTCTAACAACCTGGTCTGGAGACAGTCCCAGATTTGATTGCTTAAGAAGGAAACAATTGAAGGAAAGTTGTTTTTGAGTGCCTGTGCAGTCATTTGACACCATCAGGGCTGTCACGGCCCCCGACTCTCTGGAACTCTCTCCCAGCTTCAGTGCGTGCGGCTCCCACAGTCGCTCACTTCAAATCAACTCTCAAGACCCGCTTGTTTCTCTCTCGCTTTCAATGCTCTTCAAGCCTGATATCTGATTTCAGCTTTTCCATCTTATTCGTATGATTCTGTATGACGCACGCATCCACAATGTCTAGAATTCACATCCTAGCCTTGCATTTAGTGTATTATGCCTGTATTTAATGTATTTGCATTGTTTTGTACCGTTGTATTTCATGTCCTGTATTTCACTGTATTTAATGTGCATTGTCCCTCACTATCTTGTAAAGCGTTTTGCGATGGTGGTCCACTATGAAAGGCGCTATATAAAATAAAGATTGATTTTTAACTGGCATCGTCAAACTTATTTTAATTCTCTCTTTAACTGTATTGTTACGTTAACTGCCTCTCACTTTAACCACGAAAGTCGCGTCTAAATGTCGCTGTTATTAATTCTGCAGATTCAGATGCTTTTATGACGCAGAGATATAAGAGAAACTGAAGACTAAAAATGATCCATTTCTTGACGGATATCAATCGAACGCACAGAACACTACCTAGAGATCGCGAGCCTAAACAGAGGTTGGATCACAGCAACGTCCGATTCACAGTGTAGGGAATAACGTCCCGAGTTCAAGACACACGTCAAAATAACAGTGCGACAAACGGGCAGGCTGACGCACAGACCCCTGCACAAGCAACGCGTGCTAAATGACGTTAATGCCAAGTTTCACCACAACTGGAAAAGCGGTTTTTTCAGACCCATGGAAAAAACTGTGTGGCGTACCTACGGCCATCTCCAACAGAGCCCCATCAACAGGGACAGCATAAGGTCAGAAAATGTATTTTAAAACCTTTAAAATGGCGAGGGAGCCAATCGCCCCGTTGCCAGTGCTAATAACAGGTCAGAAACTGGATTAGCTGGGGTTATGCTGCCTTAACTGTCTAGCCCGATTTGATCACTATCATAGAAGCGCAGGCTCTGACGTTATCCAAACCACGGAGAATGACGCCAGGACTCGTTAGCTCTCTAATGCTGCCTGCCTCTATTTAAGCAGACATCTGCGTTTTGCACCTTGTGTGTTCAGTAGCTGTATTATTAACAGCTTATAGAAATTAAAATCCAGTCAATATAATCACGCCAAAGTGTTAAGTATTGTCAATTTAATATTATTATTGTTTATTTCTAAGCAGACGCCCTTATCCAGGACGACTTACAATTGCTACAAGATATTGCATTATTTTTACATACAATTACCCATTTATACAGTTGGGTTTTTACTGGAGCAATCTAGGTAAAGTACCTTGCTCAAGGGTACAGCAGCAGTGTCCCCCCACCTGGGATTGAACCCACGACCCTCCGGTCAAGAGTCCAGAGCCCCTAACCACTACTCCACACTGATCAAGCGTTTAAAATCATCTCACGTGAGACTGCTTTCAAAACCTCGACTTTTAATCGAGTCCTACATTTTGAAGCCGACAAAACCTCTCTAAATTTAATAACCCTAGAACCGGACAGCTAGCTTATACATTTGCCAGTCGCTTCCGCAGCCTGTTTAGGAGAATTAGCCTGCGTGTTGAAAATAAGACTCCCACAGCGAGTCACTCCAGCTGTTATAAGTAGCTAAGAAAATACGTAGATGTTCAATGGAAAAACGAAAAAAAATAATGGTTTGGAAAAATCTAGCTGCCAGTGTGCTTGCAAAATCTCTCAACTATAAGCATGTGGTTTCCATTGCAGTCACCCGCTGCACAGATTAAACCACTCAGCCAAGCCAGTACAATCAGAGTTACTGTGTTAATATCACTTTAGTGTCCGAGCGAGTTGTTGTATTTTAAGTTGTAGGATAGCAGCTAACTTGCTCCTGAATTTTTATGGCTTAGAAGCCATCAAAATTTAGTCTGTGGTGCCGTCCATTCACTATATCTTAAAATGTGCCGTTTTGAAAGAAACACATTCATTTTAATACATCTGTTACCTCAACAGGGAAAGGAAAATGTTTTCCGGATCTTACTGGCTGCAAAGCATGTCAGTCATTAGGGGGAGCAGCTGGTTGGTTGCTGAGAGGAAAAGGGGCGGCCCTAAAGGGGAGGGGACAATTTCACTCTCCGGATGACCAAGGAAGTAACTGAAAACAAGGCTTGCAAACAGATTTCTTGAGCTAGTACCAGATATTTTAAAATGAAAATACATATTTGCTTAAAAATACTCCTGTAAAAAGTGAGTGGGTGTGCGTGGACGGCATTATTCTGCTCTGTATGGGAGTCTTAAATTGCAAGGAGAGTTTTCTTTAAACAGGAAATAAACACAGGGGACATTGCTCTGCAAAATATTTCGAAATACTTTTATGGCACTCAAATGAAACCACGAAAGAGCCTCGTTTATTGCCCACAGTGCTGTAAAATACAGCAACTTATACCTGGATAATGAGCGATCTCAATTCACACAGGACACCCCTCCCTTCTGAACACACACCAGTTTTTAATGATTAAATTGTTTTATTGTGTTCTTTTTTTTTATAGAACTAAAGATCACCCTCTAGAATGAACTCATTTCGCTTCGTGACGTGGAATGAAACCCGCTGAATCACGTGACGTTAACATATTGAATCGCACACCGCTTTGTAGCTTCCCCGAAAAAAAAAACTGAAAAAAAGGCGACTTTTCAAAATCTAACTACGATGGCTTCCGGAAAAGACTTTTTCTGCGAGATCATGTTGTAGTTTTTTTTTTTGATTGCATGATGTTAAATAAAAAATCAAAATGATGTGTTTTTTTTTATTTTTATTTGTATTAAATGTCTCAAGCCTACAATTCCAGGTGATGCAAAACTTTTGGCCAGATCTGTACACTACAGAAAACATCATCAAAGGCTAAATATCTGGAACACCTTAACTTTGACTAATTAAGACAATAAATGGTGCAATTAAGTAACGGAGAGCCTGGATGAATTGCAAACCAGAAGCCCCAGTAGCTCTCCTGGACCAGGGTAGGACCCCCCTGATCTAGATGGCACAGCACCATTACAGTTCCCATACCAAATCCAGCCAACTTCTCCAGTGCTGCCAGCATCAGGACTGTACTGGTGAGGACAAATCTTTAGGTTTACAAAATAATGGTCACCTTATTAGAAGGGCTTGTGTCCTCCAAAAGGTTGTAAACACAGTTTGGTTAAATAATAATAATAATAATAATAATAATAATAATAATAAATAGATAAAAAATAAAAAAGCAGTTAACTTTTCATTATAATAAATGCAGCGAATAACAAAGTCGAGACCAGTCGTTCTAATCCAGACCCATACATCCGAATCAATCACTTTACCGGTATTTGCCGTTTCGGTTATCTGTTCAGCTTATAAACTTTTTTTTTTTTTTTGTTACCGTATATTTGATTTACATAAGAAAACAACACATGCACATAAACATCTTTCCTGCGTTTTTCGCAGACGCGTGGACTGTCTGTCCTGCAGTAAACACACCTATGTGGCAGCGACTTACAAACCTACCTACTGCGTGCAATATGAACCAATTTCCAACACGCACATTTGCAAAAACAAGCATGCAGATGCATTAAAAAGGAACTATGTTTTTTTTTTTTAACTAAATAACACACATGCACGCATCGCTACTTTGAATTTACGCAGTGTTATTTTTGATATGTATTCTAATGCATGCAGAAGTCTGGTTTTACAGACAGATATTGCTGTGTTTGCTTGTGAGAATATCTATTAATTATAACTAGACACACACACTGTGTCTGGGTGGTTAATGACAGCGGCACTTACTTTTGCATTGGAGCTTCACCATGGCCTCGTACCAACCCTCCTGCTCCGCCTCGCTCTCGGCCGCGATGCAGAAGCTCTCCTCCCGCGTGTACACCACGATCAGGTGCTTGTTCTTCGAGTCGGCCCGCTTGTTGATATTAAAACACGTCTCCAAGTTCAGGGCTTTTTTAGGGATGGGAGCCTTGGCTCGGAATTTTTTCTCGTTTTCGTAATATTCCAGCCGGGCCGGACCCCTTTCCGAGGCCCCTCTGAGCACGAAGTAGCGCTTATGCATGGATTTTTGCTTTCTGAGGTAACCCGATTTTCTCACGTCGTCCTGAAACTGTTCGGGGGCTTGGTTTTCCATGGCGATATTGTTAATATTATTATCCCCACCTTCGTGCAGTTTAACCACCATAAAAAGAGCCCCCTTTTATTGTTTTAAAAGGACGCTTCTCTCATTGCACGCTTGCAAGCAATGCAATGCACACTTTCCCTAGACTGTACACTACTGTACACATTTCACTCAGCCTCGTCGGCTCTGTGTGCATCAGCGATGCCGCAAGCATTATGAATGTTATTTAAAGTATTATTAATGTCAAAAGCCCCCAAAAAGTGCTGAGCTGTTATTTTCTGTTTGTTGTGTAAACTGAAAATGTCTTGCTTTGTCACACACAAGAGCCGGGAGCTACAGCTAACCTGATAATCATCATAAATCATAAATCATAATATTTCTACTGCAAATAAATCAGCTGCCATGCTAGCTGTCCTGTTTCAGTCCTTCTTTCGAGTCTAGAAATGCATAAACAAACACTCGAAAGTGTTTTAATGTTTATTTATTTATTTATTTATTTATTTATTTATTTATTTTGCAAGCTTGTGCTTTTTATTTTTATTCGGGCTTGAAAAACAAACTTTTTTTAAAAAAAAAATTAAATATTTTAAGATAACTATCGGGTTTCTTGTCTCATACGTCTGCAACAACCGCACATAACCATGCCAGTTTTAAAACGCATGTCCTTTTTTTCACAGCATTGAGTTTGTTCGTAACTCCAAAAAAATAAAAAAATAAATAAGAAAATACTTCAAATAACAGCAACCGTTCAGCGATGATATGAAGCCGCCTGGTTTTGTTGTCGTTTTCAATTGTCCGGTGTCAGGACGTTTTTTTTTTAATTTGGCTGTTGTGAAGTCCTAAAAGAAACGAAATATCGTCCTTCTCAGGGGGGGAACTTTGAAGTTAATAAAACTGCAAGACTTCACAAAAAATAAAACTAACACAACAAATCGACGATGCGTGCTGCTGGTCCAGGTCGCGCGCTCGTGCCTTCAAAATGCCACATGTTCCAAATGGCTCCTTCTCTCAAAACCCCCCAAAAAAAAGAGATTTGTCGCAATTTATTTTTTTTAACACGCTTGCTGACTGCTAATCTCCCAGCCTCCTTTTTTTTTTTTGCTCGTGTTCCAAATGTCTTGTTTTATTTTACTGTGTTATTCTTGGAAGTTGCGCATCTTCTGTCACGTTGCATTTTATTTTTCAGTGTTCTTGCTTGGTAGTTCGGTGCCGGTAGGGTTACTAATTTTTATTCCCCCTTATAACTCAAAAAAAAAAAAAAAAAAAAAAAAAAAAAGCCACACCGTTTTTAGAGAGAGAGACGTCGCTGAATGCCCTGTTTATTTTTTTCTCTCCTCTTGCTCGGAGCGTGCAAATTTCACAACCAATCCGAGCTCGCTTTGCATTCAGAATATTTAAACATCCCCGACAGGCTAAAAGTAGCTGGGCAAAAGGCTACTAGGGTCGAACTTCCGGGTCCTAGTGTCCGGATGTTACAGTATCGCTTACAATACCGTCGAGGTAATCGATATTGCATATTGAAAGCAGGAAAGGACGTTTTAACTTTAATGTGGATATCCTGTTTTAAAATCTAAAAATGAAGAACGTTTGGAGTCCAGGACCAGGGTTTGAGAAGTCCTGTTCGAAGAGAAAGGGGGCTCCCTCCAGTCCAGGGCAGGCTTGAGGCACGGAGACTGAACTCCTCCCTCCCTCACCCCCCTAAGAGAAAGGGTACTCCCTCCAGTCCAGGGCAGGCTTGAGGCACGGAGACTGAACTCCTCCCTCCCTCACCCCCCTAAGAGAAAGGGGGCTCCCTCCAGTCCAGGGCAGGCTTGAGGCACGGAGACTGAACTGCTCCCTCCCTCCCTCACCCCCCTAAGAGAAAGGGGGCTCCCTCTAGTCCAGGGCAGGCTTGAGGCATGGAGACTGAACTGCTCCCTCCCTCCCTCACCCCCCTAAGAGAAAGGGTGCTCCCTCCAGTCCAGGGCAGGCTTGAGGCACGGAGACTGAACTGCTCCCTCCCTCCCTCCCTAAGAGAAAGGGGGCTCCCTCCAGTCCAGGGCAGGCTTGAGGCATGGAGACTGAACTGCTCCCTCCCTCCCTCGCCCCCCTAAGAGAAAGGGTGCTCCTTCCAGTCCAGGGCAGGCTTGAGGCATGGAGACTGAACTGCTCCCTCCCTCCCTCACCCTCCTAAGAGAAAGGCAAGCAAACAGAGAAAGTTTTAAAATGAATACACAGGTTTGCTATAACATGTGTTTCTTTCAAAACTCCACCTCGGAGACCTACAGGTATGTAGCGAATTGGAAGTGCAACACGGGGAAGATTTCTGGAGTTGTTTTTCAGGCTGCAAACATTGGATTGAAGGTAGTTCTGCACGCGCTGGAGTAGCTGTCACTTTAAACTGGATTGATCTCATTATTTGTTCAATTAGACACGTTTAATATTTTTTTTTCAAAGGTCTTTTTACAGCCGATGAGTTTAAAAAAACACGTGATTCAAGGTACGTTACCTGCGAAACATTCCGAGACCTGGAGAGAAGCGATAACCTGTCCAGTTAATCAAATCATTAGACCGATCGAGTCACTGAGAGCTCAGGGGGGGAGGAAAGCCAGGAGACAGCGCGTCCGTCCAGGAGTTTGACCCCCCCTGGTTTAGAGACCGCAGATGGAAGCAGACAAGTTATGCCAGTTTGTCTCCTGAGGTGAGACCCTCTGGCAGTCCCTGAGCTATCAAACACACGCCTTTCTTCTGTAAGAGTTCATTTTTTAGTTTAACCCTTTGCTGCCCAGTGTCCGATATATGTGACATTGTATCTAGCAGTATCATTTCACACGTCTTTGGTAAGTTCAGAGATCCGTTATAAGCGATTATAAACGGTAGCAAAAATAAATAAAGAAATAACAATGCCAAAAGTGTTTAATAATATTTTTAGGAAGCAGTGTGGTCCAGTGGTTAAAGTCCAGGGCTTGTCACCAGAAGGTCACCGGTTCAACTCCCACCTCTGCCACTGACTGCCTCGCTGCGTGTGACCCTGAGCAAGTCGCTTCACCTCCTTGTGCTCCGTCCTGCGGATGAGGTGTTAAATCAACGTCCTATTGGAAGTGACTCTGCATATAATGCACAGTTCACAGCCTGCCTCTGTAAAGCACTTTGTGATGGTGGAACACTATGAAAGGCGCTATATAAAAATATTATTATTATTATTATCACGTTCTATAATTGTTAATAGGAAAATGAATAACATGTTTATAGCTGGTTTATAATCGCTTATAACGGGTACCCTTAACTGCAGTGTCATCGAATCTTCATCATGTGAAACGCATGTCAAATTTCCTTTGAGTATTCATCATTCATTGGTGTGTTGATTTTCAAACAAGTTCTCCACTCAGCGGGCAGCAGTGTGGAGTAGTGGTGAGGGCTCTGGACTCTTGACCGGAGGGTCGTGGGTTCAATCCCAGGTGGGGGACACTGCTGCTGTACCCTTGAGCAAGGTACTTTACCTAGATTGCTCCAGTAAAAACCCAACTGTATAAATGGGTAATTGTATGTAAAAAATAATGTGATATCTTGTAACAATTGTAAGTCACCCTGGATAAGGGCGTCTACTAAGAAATAAATAATAATAATTGCCGTTAATTGGTAATCGATTGTAAAGGCGAGGTAAGGACAGCTGTTCTTGTTTTGAATTCCCCCACATGAATGAATGGATGTGTTGTATCCCTGCTGATCGACTGCATTTTAAAAAGGCTAACAGGAGTATCAAGACAGTATCAAAGCAAACACAGGTTTTCATTTTGAAACTTTAGATTAAAGAAAGATCTCAGTTTCTACAGCCTCAGATCGGGATAACTGAACACTGCATGGGGCATTTCACACCAGCGGTATCTTAGGGTCAGTATTCTGGCCAGCGAAATGTTAGCTGTAAGTCTTTGCTTTCCCCCCCTGGTTATTTGATGGGGTTTTTCAATCATTCTGAGTGCGTCTGGGGCTGCTGAGTCATTGCCTTTTAAAATCTACCTTTACCTGGCTTTGACCTGCTTTGAGCTTGTCTGGATAATCCTGCCAGGAATTAACTGCCTGCCCCCTTTCCATTCGAATGAGATCTGAAACGACTTACTTCTGGGGCAGCCGGAACTGTGTCATCCACTCCTGGTCTTTGTTCCAACCTGGTTCTAAATCGTTGAACCAGTTAATAGACCCTGAAGCAGTTCATTATCTCACCTGTAAAACCTGGAGTGGAACAGCCCTCCAGGACCGGGATTGGACTACCCAGACTTGTGAATGTATGTCTGGAAAATACCTCAGACAAGCACAGGGATAATTACAGCCTCATAAATATAGTTAGCTTGCTGTCTTGTGTTTTCTCTCTCTCTCGCTCCTGAGATAGTAATAGCAGTGTTTATGCACAAACACCCCGCTGCTACCCAGTGTGTTGACATATCTCTTGTAGCTTTTCTGTGTTTGTATGTTAGTGGTGTCAACAGCAGAGCTCTCAGCTTGCATTAATATTGCCTGTTTTATTTCGCTGTTCAAAAGCTCTGGACAAAAGTTTTGCGTCACCTACAATTTTAGAAATAAAATTAAATTAAATAACATCTTTTATTTCACATCATGTAATCAAAGAAACTACAAAATGATCTTGGAAAAAAAGTCTATACCGGAAGCCATAATAGCAGTACAGTAGTATTTTGTGTTAGATTTCAAAATGTCAGTTTTTTCATTTTTTTTTATATAGCTCCTTTCATAGTGTTCCACCATCACAAAGTGCTTTACAGAGGCAGGCTGTGAACTGTGCATTATATGCAGAGTCACTTCCAATAGGACGTTGATTTAACATCTCATCCGCAGGACGGAGCACAAGGAGGTGAAGTGACTCGCTCAGGGTCACACACAGCGAGGCAGTCAGTGGTGGGATTTGAACCGGTGACCTTCTGGTGACAAGCCCCTGGACTTTAACCACTGAACCACACTGCCTCCTAAAAATATTATTAAACACTTTTGGCATTGTTCAAAGCTACTTTGTGATTGGCTAGTGCTGGCTTGATTTCTCACAGTCCTGTGACATCACAACGAACCTCAAACTCAGCTGCCCTGTTCGATAGGAGGCTGTGTGGTCCAGTGGTTAAAGAAAAGGGCTTGTAACCAGGAGGTCCCCGGTTCAAATCCCACCTCAGCCACCGACTCATTGTGTGACCCTGAGCAAGTCACTTAACCTCCTTGTGCTCCGTCTTTCGGGTGAGACGTAGTTGTAAGTGACTCTGCAGCTGGTGCATAGTTCACACATCCTAGTCTCTGTAAGTCGTCTTGGATAAAGGCGTCTGCTAAATAAACTAATAATAATAATCAGTGTTCATCTGCAGCTCTGTCACATAGTCAGTAATGCACTGATAACAAATTTGAGATAGCAGAGGGTTTAAAATCATTTCTGAATTTCCGTATGATTATTTTTTGGTCTTTTTTTAGGCAGTTTATCCCCACATGAAGGTAGGTTGCAGTCTCAGGATTACTTTACTGGACCTGGAAAAGGTAACTGTGATCAATGGGGGAAACAAATTATCATTAAAATACAGGACAATGGCTCACTTCTGCCATCTGGTGGAGAAGAGGTGAATTACACCCCCCAACATAATGTTACCTGTATAGGACAATCTGTAATCGTTAGACTGAATCAATGGGTGTGTTATAACGGTATATCATTACAGCATTTGTGTGTTCTGTTCCAGATTGTTGGGGATAAATGATGCACATAAATCAGTTTGCTTGGAGATATATCATTTTTTTTATTATTTTTAATAAAACTTAAACATGCAACTCAATTCAAAAGTGAATTTCTATTTCAGGCTTCCATCCTGATAGGTTAACGAACATGCGTGTGTCTGTGAGGTACGAAGGCTCGAATTTAATTTATTTAGATTTTTTTTTTTTTGGTCGAAATCGTTATTAGCAACTCATAAAAAAACAAAAAACAAATATTTCATTAGATCAAAATTGTAGGGGTTTTTTTTTTAGTTTTATGTGTGGTGTTAAAATAATGAAAATCAAAAAGGATTTGAAAAGCAATCACACCCTTAAAGTGTTCATAGCTAACATTATAATTCCATGAACCTGACATGCTTTGCAAAGCCAGACATTAGATAGGTCTCAAATGTGCAGTTTTGAAAGAAACACATGTCTTAACAAACCTGTATTTTCATTTCAAACACGACAGCTGGTACTACACTAGTTTGAAGAAATCTCTGTTTGCAAGCCCTGCTTTCAGTTAGTGTTGCACTTCCTTGGTCACCTGGGGCCTTTACCGGATGTGCCACTGGGGGAGCCCTAGTACCAGACATTTTAAAACAAATACCTGTTTGCTATGTGTTTCTTTCGAAACTGCACATTTGAGACCTATGTAGCTAATGGAATTACAAAAACAGGTCAGATTTATGGGTTTTTTTTGGTTAACTATCAGCACTTTAAATATTATAGGTGGTTTCTGTAAACCGGTTTTAGTTCTGTCTAAATCGAATCTTTATAAAAAAGGTTTTGAGTATATCCTTTATGATTGGTCCCTTTTCTCCATTTGTGGACGGGAGTCCAGGCAGGCCTGCTAGACTCCGGCTGCCTTGACCCCCCACCTGAGGCAGGGAGGCTAGCTAGGAAACTGGGAGGCTGCAGGACCTCGTCTTCAGAGGAATGGGTTTGTGGAGGAACCTCCAGACTGGAACACCCCACCCTGTCACGGAAAAGAGAAGAAAAAGAGGTCTCATTGTGACAAGCAGACAAACACCTAGAGCCTATAGAGAACTCAGTGCTGTACTGGAGATCTGAGAGCCAGCTAATTCAATACAGTCTAGTATAGAGAACTCAGTGCTGTACTGGGGATCTGAGAGCCAGCTAATTCAATACAGTCTAGTATAGAGAACTCAGTGCTGTACTGGGGATCTGAGAGCCAGCTAATTCAATACAGTCTAGTGTAGAGAACTCAGTGCTGTACTGGGGATCTGAGAGCCAGCTAATTCAATACAGTCTAGTATAGAGAACTCAGTGCTGTACTGGAGATCTGAGAGCCAGCTAATTCAATACAGTCTAGTATAGAGAACTCAGTGCTGTACTGGGGATCTGAGAGCCAGCTAATTCAATACAGTCTAGTATAGAGAACTCAGTGCTGTACTGGGGATCTGAGAGCCAGCTAATTCAATACAGTCTAGTGTAGAGAACTCAGTGCTGTACTGGGGATCTGAGAGCCAGCTAATTCAATACAGTCTAGTGTAGAGAACTCAGTGCTGTACTGGGGATCTGAGAGCCAGCTAATTCAATACAGTCTAGTGTAGAGAACTCAGTGCTGTACTGGGGATCTGAGAGCCAGCTAATTCAATACAGTCTAGTGTAGAGAACTCAGTGCTGTACTGGGGATCTGAGAGCCAGCTAATTCAATACAGCCTAGTATAGAGAACTCAGTGCTGTACTGGGGATCTGAGAGCCAGCTAATTCAATACAGTCTAGTATCAGAGAACTCAGTGCTGTACTGGGGATCTGAGAGCCAGCTAATTCAATACAGTCTAGTATAGAGAACTCAGTGCTGTACTGGGGATCTGAGAGCCAGCTAATTCAATACAGTCTAGTATAGATGTCAGTTACTCACAGTAAAGGGGTTATTTGAGACCGGCTGTCCTATTGGTCTGGGCATTGATTTAGGTACAGGGAAGGTGGCAAAACCTGATAGAAAAAAAAAAAAAAGAATTATTTTTTTCTCAGTTATCACAGATTTCAAGATTTCTGTAATATGAAGTTCCCGTGAAAATTCCCATTTCTGAAAGAACCGTGTAAAATATTCAGAGTTTTTTTTTTTTTTTTTTTAACACTTAAAAATAAATACAGAAAGCGTTTGTCGGATTGACGGTCTGGCTGTCGCGCTGCATTCAGGCACGATTTCTTTAAAATGTCTTCAAATAAGACCAGATCATAGTCAACACACCTATTGTCTGTTTCTAAGCAGTAGGGCAGGAAATGACATCATCCTCACCATTGTGCTGCTGTGGCAGGAAAGAGTTCTGGAGAGGGGGCTGCGCTGGCTGGAACATACCAGAGGGGGCAGCACTGAGACTACTCTCCGCATCGCCTAATGAAACAACCGTGATTGAATTACCAGGAGAG
This sequence comes from Acipenser ruthenus, assembly GCF_902713425.1. Taxonomy (NCBI): domain Eukaryota; kingdom Metazoa; phylum Chordata; class Actinopteri; order Acipenseriformes; family Acipenseridae; genus Acipenser; species Acipenser ruthenus. Next base: position 1,216,128 of record NC_081236.1, read on the forward strand.
ATCCTTTACCCCCTGCAGCATAAGCAGCGGGGTTCCTAAAAATACAGGGTTCCGCCTCCCCCACGTGCTGCTACAACTGTTTAAATAACGGAGCTGTCGTTTTTCCTTGTGAACATCCTGACAGCTTTCTACACTGCTAAGTTTCAAGTCTCTTTCAAACTGTCCTGCAAAATGTTTGATATCCAGACCCACGTTGAGTTAAAGGCATTCCCTCTGCCTTGTTCACAGGAGCTATAAACGTGCACGCTACTGGCCAAAAGCATGTCAGTCAATAGGGGAAGCAGCTGATTGGTTAGTGAGAGGAAAGCAGCGACCGTTTCCCCCGCCCCTGTGCAGTGGCAGAAACCAGATGTCTGTTTTAAAATAATAACAATAGTAAAAAAGAATTCATGTCTGCTATAGCATGCTGTTCTTTCTAAACTGCACATTGGAGGCTTATGTAGCTCACGGAAATGCAACTACCCCCCCCCCCCCCTCCTCACCTGCGTCCGCCCTGCTCTTGTGAAAGGGGTTGGTTGGAGACAGAGATTGCTGGGGGTTTGGAGCGCCTCTGAAGGGATTCGAGAAAGCTGGAAAGTAAAGGGAAATCTGGCTTTTAAAAAACAAACAAAAAACGGTCATACATACCCTTACACCATAGTAAAAGCACAGCAAAGTATGGTAAAGCATAGGGAAGCATTGTAAAGCACAGAGAGGTCTGGTAAAGCATAGGGAAGCATTGTAAAGCACAGAGAGGTCTGGTAAAGCATAGGGAAGTGTTGTAAAGCACAGGGAGGTGTGGTAAAGCATAGGGAAGCATTGTAAAACACAGAGAGGTATGGTAAAGCATAGGGAAGCAATGTAAAGCACAGAGAGGTATGGTAAAGCATAGGGAAGCAATGTAAAGCACAGAGAGGTATGGTAAAGCATAGGGAAGCATTGTAAAGCACAGAGAGGTATGGTAAAGCATAGGGAAGCATTGTAAAGCACAGCAAAGTATGGTAAAGCATATGGAAGCATTGTAAAGCACAGAGAGGTCTGGTAAAGCATAGGGAAGCATTGTAAAGCACAGAGAGGTCTGGTAAAGCATAGGGAAGCATTGCAAAGCACAGAGAGGTATGTAAAGCATAGGGAAGCATTGTAAAGCACAGAGAGGTCTGGTAAAGCACAGGGAAGCATTGTAAAGCACAGAGAGGTCTGGTAAAGCATAGGGAAGCATTGTAAAGCACAGAGAGGTCTGGTAAAGCATAGGGAAGCATTGTAAAGCACAGAGAGGTGTGGTAAAGCATAGGGAAGCATTGTAAAGTACAGAGAGGTCTGGTAAAGCATAGGGAAGCATTGCAAAGCACAGAGAGGTATGTAAAGCATAGGGAAGCATTGTAAAGCACAGAGAGGTCTGGTAAAGCACAGGGAAGCATTGTAAAGCACAGAGAGGTCTGGTAAAGCATAGGGAAGCATTGTAAAGCACAGAGAGGTCTGGTAAAGCATAGGGAAGCATTGTAAAGCACAGAGAGGTGTGGTAAAGCATAGGGAAGCATTGTAAAGCACAGAGAGGTGTGGTAAAGCATAGGGAAGCATTGTAAAGTACAGAGAGGTCTGGTAAAGCATAGGGAAGCATTGTAAAGCACAGAGAGGTCTGGTAAAGCATATGGAAGCATTGTAAAGCACAGAGAGGTCTGGTAAAGCATAGGGAAGCATTGTAAAGCACAGAGAGGTCTGGTAAAGCATAGGGAAGCATTGTAAAGCACAGAGAGGTATGGTAAAGCACAGAGAGGTGTGGTAAAGCATAGGGAATCATTGTAAAGCACAGATAGGTCTGGTAAAGCATAGGGAAGCATTGTAAAGCACAGAGAGGTATGGTAAAGCATAGGGGAGCATTGTAAAGCACAGAGAGGTCTGGTAAAGCATAGGGAAGCATTGTAAAGCACAGAGAGGTGTGGTAAAGCATAGGGAAGCATTGTAAAGCACAGAGAGGTGTGGTAAAGCATAGGGAAGCATTGTAAAGTACAGAGAGGTCTGGTAAAGCATAGGGAAGCATTGTAAAGCACAGAGAGGTCTGGTAAAGCATATGGAAGCATTGTAAAGCACAGAGAGGTCTGGTAAAGCATAGGGAAGCATTGTAAAGCACAGAGAGGTCTGGTAAAGCATAGGGAAGCATTGCAAAGCACAGAGAGGTATGTAAAGCATAGTGAAGCATTGTAAAGCACAGAGAGGTCTGGTAAAGCACAGGGAAGCATTGTAAAGCACAGAGAGGTCTGGTAAAGCATAGGGAAGCATTGTAAAGCACAGAGAGGTCTGGTAAAGCATAGGGAAGCATTGTAAAGCACAGAGAGGTGTGGTAAAGCATAGGGAAGCATTGTAAAGCACAGAGAGGTCTGGTAAAGCATAGGGAAGCATTGTAAAGCACAGAGAGGTCTGGTAAAGCATAGGGAAGCATTGTAAAGCACAGAGAGGTCTGGTAAAGCATAGGGAAGCATTGTAAAGCACAGAGAGGTCTGGTAAAGCATAGGGAAGCATTGCAAAGCACAGAGAGGTATGTAAAGCATAGTGAAGCATTGTAAAGCACAGAGAGGTCTGGTAAAGCACAGGGAAGCATTGTAAAGCACAGAGAGGTCTGGTAAAGCATAGGGAAGCATTGTAAAGCACAGAGAGGTCTGGTAAAGCATAGGGAAGCATTGTAAAGCACAGAGAGGTGTGGTAAAGCATAGGGAAGCATTGTAAAGCACAGAGAGGTCTGGTAAAGCATAGGGAAGCATTGTAAAGCACAGAGAGGTCTGGTAAAGCATAGGGAAGCATTGCAAAGCACAGAGAGGTATGTAAAGCATAGTGAAGCATTGTAAAGCACAGAGAGGTCTGGTAAAGCACAGGGAAGCATTGTAAAGCACAGAGAGGTCTGGTAAAGCATAGGGAAGCATTGTAAAGCACAGAGAGGTCTGGTAAAGCATAGGGAAGCATTGTAAAGCACAGAGAGGTGTGGTAAAGCATAGGGAAGCATTGTAAAGCACAGAGAGGTCTGGTAAAGCATAGGGAAGCATTGTAAAGCACAGAGAGGTCTGGTAAAGCATAGGGAAGCATTGTAAAGCACAGAGAGGTCTGGTAAAGCATAGGGAAGCATTGTAAAGCACAGAGAGGTCTGGTAAAGCATAGGGAAGCATTGTAAAGCACAGAGAGGTCTGGTAAAGTAGATTTTAAAAAAGCATAGTATGGGGGGGACTGCTAAAATACCGTGGTAAACTGTTATAAGAGTATCTGTATCTGTATCTGTAATACAGACCAGTGTCTTCATAGAAAACATGTGAAGTGGCACACCACTAGATGGCGCTGCTTCCCACACCTGTGAAAGTTACACAGCTAGGAATGAACAGAGCAGGTATTTCATTGAAGGAAGTTAGATTGTTTTTAAAACTGCATGACGGGGGTCTTACCTGGGAACGCAGACTGAGCGCTAGTGACACTCTGAGAAACTCCAGGAGAGCTGGAACCACAAGGAACAGAGTGACAGAGAGAGAGACGTTTTAACAAAGAAAGAAAGAGAGACGAAAGGAAAGAAAGAAAGAAAGAAATAAAGAAATAAAGAAAGAAAGAAAGGAGACTATTTTTGTATTGATATATAAATTGCTGGGATCATTATTCACATTTTCCAAGCCATGTTGCTTGAAATGTATTCAGTGGTATAATGTACTGATTCTTAGAATAGGATTTCTAAGTCACTGTATCAAAAATATGTCATGCAAAGGAAACGACTGCATCACTGAAGTCTGAAATACATTAAGAAAAACCAAGAAATTCATAGTAAAACCAGGAATGGAGCTATTGTAGTCTATTTATTTGTCAGATGCATTTATGCAATGGGAGTCTTATTTCTATCCCTGAAGAACAGTATAGAGTAAGACTTAGCTATGCAATGTTTAATGACAATCTGATATATGGAGAAATGTGCGTGTTGTGTGGCTACACAGACACAGGTGCATCTCCATATGCTGTCAGCAGCTGGGAGATTGTAATGCGTCTTACCTGCTGGGGGTGGAGCTTGAAGGCAGTCTGCTTCTAAATATGCTGCCAAACTCAGACATTCCACTAGGGGGCACTGTCGGGGAGACAGAAAGCCATTTAAGAGATTTATTAGTATTATTAAGGAGTCATTTAGCAGACGCTTTTATCCAAAGAGACTTACAGAGACTAGGGGGTGAACTATGCATCATCAACTGCTGCTGCTGCAGAGTCACTTCCAATAGGACCTCGTTTGTTTGACGTCTCGTCCGAAGGACGGAGCACAAGGAGGTTCAGTGACTTGCTCAGGGTCACATAAAGTGAGGCTGAGCCACTCTGAAGACTGGTTCAAAGATGGGGCTCACATTAAAAATGACTGTATGACTCCCCCTGCACACCACACGGCCGTGCCTTTACCAGGGGAGACCCTCGGGGGACCCCTGAAAAGGATTCACTACAAACGGTAAGACTGAGGGAACAGACAAGCTCTGCAAATATCCCCTCTATGGTCGCTCCATTAAACATCTTCCAGAGGAAATATTATATTTTTGCCCGTCGCTTTTCAGCATTCCCATTGTCTTGATCTCTGTACTTTCGAGAAACGGTTTTGCAGATTCTTAGTTTTGATGATAAGCTCGTTACCTGACACAGGTGAGGTTGTAACGAAGACGTTCTCCAACTCTGTCAGAGGGGCGTACTTATCCCCCGAAGGGGCGGGGCTTGATGAGGCATGCTGGGAAGGGCCCATTCCTCCCAAGTCCACGCTGGAGGACTTACTAAAGCTGGGGAAGTGGGCGGAGCCAGGAGAGGAGGAAGAGGAGGAGCTACGACCTGCGAAAGCAAGACAGGGGTTCATTTATCAGTGTTACCGGCTTCAGTATTTAATCTACACATGTCTGCTTGACTCAGTTTAGTTTCAATAACACTGATGAAGGCACTAGAGCCCAAACGCTGGTCTGCTTGACTCAGTCTCTTCTAGTTTCAATAACCCTGATGAAGGCACTAGAGCCCAAACGCTGGTCTGCTTGACTCAGTCTCTTCTAGTTTCAATAACACTGATGAAGGCACTAAAGCCCAAATGCTGGTCTGCTTGACTCAGTCTCTTCTAGTTGAAGGCACTAGCTGACTGCCTGCTCTATTTGTCCCTTATTCATGACTGAGTCTCAACCACAGACTTACCGAACGTAAAGCTGCCTTTAAAAGTCCCGCTGGCTGCCCAGAGAGACAGAATTAGAGAAAGGAAGGAAAGAGACGGCAGGAGTATTTCATCTTTTCGTTTGTCTTAAATGGATGTGAGTTCATACTGGAATTGTGTACTTGTGCTATATACTGTGCCTGATTACTTTACCCCCAATTTTCTACCCAATTTAGCCTGGCCAATGATGTTCCCTCACCCGCAACAGCTCAAGAGTGCCACTAGGGGTCACTGTAGTGCGGAGAGGCGAGACAGTCCCTGTTGATTTTGCCTCCCTAACCCAGCGCCAGAGCTAATGTTCCCTGTGGAATCCCCAGCGAAGATCGACCCAGCCAGGAACCTGCACTCCCCTGACTGTGTGACTCCCCCCTGCACACCATGCGGCCGTGCCTTTACCAGGGGAGACCCTCAGGGAGACCCTCGGGGACCCCTGCGCTCCCCTGACTGTGTGACTCCCCCCTGCACACCACGCGGCCGTGCCTTTACCAGGGGAGACCCTCGGGGACCCCTGCGCTCCCCTGACTGTGTGACTCCCCCCTGCACACCACGCAGCCGTGCCTTTACAAGGGGAGACCCTCGGGGACCCCTGCGCTCCCCTGACTGTGTGACTCCCCCTGCACACCACGCGATCGTGCCTTTACCAGGGGAGACCCTCGGGGACCCCTGCGCTCCCCTGACTGTGTGACTCCCCCTGCAAACCACGCGGCCGTGCCTTTACCAGTGGAGACCCTCGGGGACCCCTGCGCTCCCCTGACTGTGTGACTCCCCCCTGCACACCACGCGGCCGTGCCTTTACCAGGGGAGACAGAGTGAATTATAAGGCACGTACTAGGAAGTATGGAAAACAATTAACCACAGTAAAGTTGTGAAAGAGAGTAGTTAGCGGTTGGTTGCACCTGTGTGGAGTAACAGCTGAATAACTCATTTCTATTATGATTAGTAATAGAACAGAAACACACTGTAGTCACGTATTCTCTGAGCTACTAGACACAGACAGAGAAGCTCCCAATACCTCCAGATCATCGGGACCATCGGTGAATCAGTCTGAGGGCTCTCTCCAGGGGTAATCTGATCTCTGTTAATACTAGTGGCACTGATTGTATCTAGGGTTCAATATAGAATGTAATGTTGGGTATTTGGAACTCATCAATGAGTTTGAAACACGGTCTGGTCTCCTTATGGCATAACAAAGTAGCTAATTTATAAACCTTACATATCAAGGGCAAATAATTTCTTACCTGTGGGTCGGGGCAGGGCAGGGAAGACAGCGCCCCCTGTTGGGGAGGGCACTCCCGGAGTAGCTGGGCCGAAGCTGCGGCTTTCGAAGCTGGGGAAGGAAGGACTGCGATGGCCTGGAAATGAAAAAGAGACGAGAGGGCTTCTTGTCAGAGGCGACAATTCACTGTGTATCGATGGTGAAGCTCTCTTTACATGATATACGGGTGGACTTGATGCTTCAGTAAACTATTGGTTCAGCCTTCCAGAGTCATCAGGGGCCCTAATAAAGTGGTCAGGCGGGGCATGAACTGAAACTCATGAAGAGAGGGATGACCCCTGACCTGTGTTTGTGGGCGGGGCTCCGTAGCTATGTGGGCGGGGCAGGGTGGCAGTGATGGCGTCGGTTCTGAGGTCAGTCAGCGAGCCAGGGGGCGCTCTTTGCCAGGAGCGAGACAGCTGGGGTTGACTCAGAGACACAGACTGCAAGACAAAGAGGGACATTACACACGCTGGAAGAAAGCACTACCGCCCCCCTGTGGCCATACAACATACTGAAGATCCACCGAAAAATGATAGCACTATCGACAACAAATAGCAGGTCCAATCTTTCGTTTTTATGATTTATAATAAAATGCTTTGAGACTCCACCCCATTATGAAGTAGCCCCCTCTTGTGGTGAGCCAGCGTACTGCAGGAGCAGGAGTGAGATTCTTACCTGGAGGAGGGTGGGTCTGCTGGTTGACAGTGCAGGGGCGGAGCTACCCTGGGGCGAGGGGAGGGCCTTGTCTGTGAGGGCGGGGCTCCAGATCGGGCCGGTGTCTGCAGGGGTCCTAGTGCCTGCCCTGGCCTGCTCCTGAGAGACAGCCCTGCAAGAGACAACAAACTGGACTAACAACAAGGCCTGCTGTCTTGGTAAAACACTGTGGCTGTGGAAGAACGTAGTATTTAAAGAATTTGGTGTAAAACTGTTTTACATTACAATGCAGACGGACTGGGGAAGCATTTTAGCGTCGCACTGTGCACCACAGGTGAAGGGCAGAAGCATGTGCAACACTAATATCCTTCCCCAAATGTCGAAGTCTTTAACAGTGGAGGTGGCTACTTTATTAGGACCTGTGTGTCTCCCCCTCCGATTTTGCACGGCCCTGGTGGGGGGCATGTTCTCCTGGTGTACCCCGGGGGCCCTTGATGACTCTGGAAGGCTGAACCAATAGTTTACTGAAGCATCCAGTCCAGCCAACAATGCTGAGCCCTGATGGCTGCTTTCAATAACGCCCCCTCCACTGAGCCAGAATGGATTGAGGAGCACGACAGAGACTTCTTCCACGGACACCACAGCGATCTCAAACCGATCGAGCACTTATGGGATGAGCTTCCCCCCCCCCCCACCAGTGATCCAGACTTACCATTTCTTCTTCTCGTATTTCTCCTGGAGGAAATCCTTCAGTCTCCGCGGATCCCGGGAATCGGGAATAACTTCGGAACGCTGATCGAATTTGCCAAGCCAAAGCCGGCTGCAAAACTAAAAAAAAAAAAACAGGAACGAGAGGTCCAGAATTTTACAAGAAACACATTCCTGTCCCATCGCTGTGTCCCGCGTTGTCCAAGCAATATATTTTTCAGCATAACTGTTTTGAGATTTTAAATCAACGAGGGAATTTTCAACTCGGGAAGCGTTCGCCAGGAGAAAGATCATTTCTCTTCTAAGGCTCGCAGTGTCTCCGGATCACACGCCCTCCAGAGTGACGCACTGTATTGTGGGAACAGAAAACCAGCACTGTTGTTGCAGGAGGGAATGCGATCTGGATACACTCCACCCAAACAAATTAGAATCACAGAATACAGCTGTGCACCGAGTTTGACGGCAATATCTCAAAGCGTTAGGGGCTTAACCAAAAAGTCACATGACCCCAATGTGGCGGACAGGTCCAAGTGAAAGACGCCTTTAGATTTTGCCCATTTTCCTAACCCTGACCATTTATAATCTCCAGATTAAATGTTTTATCATCAGCTGTACAGCGCTGGTCAAACGTTTTGCACCCCCCTATAGAATGAACTCATTCTGCTTCATAAAGTCGAATGAAACCTGCTGAATAATGTTAAACATATTGAATTGAGCTGTGGTTGCAGTGGTGTGTTTGAAAAAAAAACCTACAGGAGCTGTATTGTTTGGGTGGACAGCGCTGTCTGTGGGTGGACGAGGTGGACAGTGGCTGTCCTGTTCTTCAGTCCTTTCCCAGCAGCTTTCCTCATTATAACGTTCCCAGCTCCTAGGAAAACGCAGGAGTGCCAACTCCAGCATACAGGTGAAGATATTTCAGGAACGTACAGCCGTGTGCAAATCTATCATTGCTTATGAAATCAAACCGCTGGAACTGAAAATCTTGCAGAATTGTCAGGCTTTAGATTGTCTGATTTAATTGACGACTTTAATAGGCCACAATTACAAATGTAAAGAGAAAAGGAACACTCAGCCACGAATGGTAAAATGCAGGAGACTTTATAGAAATGGTTTCAAAGCTCTTTTCAAAATGTCCGTTCTAGTGCACTGGGGTTTGAAATCTGTTCTCTAAATCACTGCAGAAAAAGTGATAACATTTTTCTTTTTTAAATAACGTCGCTTTTTCTGCAGTGATTTAGAGGACAGATTTCAAACCCCAGTGCACTAGAGCGGCCATTCTGAAAAGAGCTTTGAAACAGACTTCAGAAGTTAGAAGTGTAAAAAAGCTGTCAAGACGTTAACAGTGAAAAGAATTGATTTGACCAATTTTAGGCTCAGCTCACCGCTACCACCCCTGCGCTGACTCGGGGAGGGGCGAAGATGAACACACGCTGTCCTCCGAAGCGTGTGCCGTCAGCCGACCACTTCTTTACACGCTGCAGACTCACCGTGCAGCCGCCTCAGAGCTACAGCGTCGGAGGACAACGCAGCTCTCGGGCAGCTTACAGAGTTATTGGCATGTCATATGCAGACAGGCTAAAAGAACTGAATCTATTCAGTCTTGAACAAAGAAGACTACACGGCGATCTGATTCAAGCATTCAAAATCCTAAAAGGTATAGACAATGTCGACCCAGGGGACTTTTTCGACCTGAAAAAAGAAACAAGGACCAGGGGTCACAAGTGGAGATTAGATAAAGAGGCATTCAGAACAGAAAATAGGAGGCACTTTTTTACACGGAGAATTGTAAGGGTCTGGAACCAACTCCCCAGTAATGTTGTTGAAGCTGACACCCTGGGATCCTTCAAGAAGCTGCTTGATGAGATTCTGGGATCAATAAGCTACAACCAAACGAGCAAGATGGGCCGAATGGCCTCCTCTCGTTTGTAAACTTTCTTATGTTTTCAAGTCAAGACAAGCAAACGGAGAACTTCCTTCAACCTAGTACCAGATGTCTGTTTTAAAATGGACATCCATCTTTGCTATAACATGTGTTTCTTTCAAAACTGCACACTTGAGATCTATGTAGCCAATGGAAATCCAAAACAGGTGGGAAGATTCGCAGAACTGTTTATAGAACAACTGAAGGTTTCTCTTGTTTGTTTAAGATGCCGATGGGGAAACAGCAAATGTCAAGGTGAATAAGATGGCCCAAACTAGCATAAACAAAATCTTAACTTTCTATTTTTAACCAGAGTCCAGCAGAACAGGTTAATCCAGTAGGTGGCTTTCAGAGCTGACTCCAATACATACCTGCATAACTGTCTATTAGTAACACAAACCAAACCCTAAGCCTGGGTGTTTACAAGCACTAAGAGATCCATCACATATCAAATCGTAAACTCTGACACTCAGCTAGTGTCTTGGTCAGTGTTATTGAAACTAGAAGAGACTGAGTCAAGCAGACCAGCGTTTGGGCTCTAGTGCCTTCATCAGTTATTGAAACTAGAAGAAACTGAGTCAAGCGGACATATCTGGTCTCCTGTCTTACCCATCCTGACTGAAACTGATTTGCATCAGGGATATGCAGCCTTTATATACTGCACAATACACGTCAGGGGATCTGATTTGCATTCACTAGGACCTTTATGGATTTTTTTTGTTCCCCCACTGGGTAATACCGGCTTCCAAACACAATCAATTAGATTTATGCTTCCAGTGATACCAGCACCACTACAGTGGCTATTGAGAAACATCAAATTCTTGTTACAAACATTCGCTTTGTGCCAAAACTCTATTAAATATTGCTTTACTGTTAATATACAACTGAAAAGACAGAACACCCTGACCAATACTTGAAGAGCAGAGACCAGGACCAGAGGACACAGCTGGACAGTGGAGACAGACTCAGGACAGAGGGAAAGAGACACTTCTTCACACAGCAAGCTGCACACTGATTGGCTGAAAAATAACTGGCCGGTTCTTCCGGGTTAGAGATGGTTTGGACGAGACCGCTGCTGTCTGTAGGGACGCACTGTTACCCACAATCCCTCTAACCTCGTTTCCATGGGACTGTAGGAACTCTACTTCCTGCTGTGAGAAGGTTGTCATGGAGATGGATTTGACTCGATGAGGTGGGTTGAGGCCTCTCCTGGAGGAAATAAAACCAGAAACAAATGTCAGTTTCACCAGTAAGTTTGGACTGTAACCTTCCCAGGCCTTTCCCCCACAGTTATACTGCACATTTACCGTAGCTCACCATGGTTTGAATTACATTTTAGTTTGGTAAACTAAGCTGGACCAGGCCTGGTCAGGAGTATAGGGAGGCTGTGTGGCCCAGTGGTTAAAGAAAGGGGGCTCGATACCAGGAGGTTCAAATCCTGGCTCAGCCGCTGACTCCCTGTGTGTGTGTGACCCTGAGCAAGTCGCTGAACCTCCTTGTGCTCCGTCCTTCAGATGAGACGTAGTTGTAATTAACTCTGATGCATAGTTCACACCCCCTAGTCTCTGTAAGTCGCCTCGGATAAAGGTGTCTGCTAAATAAACTAATAATATTAGTTCTACTTCTGTTTGAATGCTGATTTGCAAGTCAGTATGCATTCCAAATATTTATAGGCTGAGTTTTGCAGGCTTGGTGCAGCATACAGATCACATCCACTTAAAAACACACACACACAGCGACTGCAATATTACAGAGATGGGAATTAGACTCCCATTGCATAGCAGTGTGATCCAGTCCAGGTTTTACTAGGAGTTTAATAAGACACACCTGAGCTCGTTACCTAGACACACTGGGGCTGATCAAGCTGGTAGTAAAACCTGGAATGGGTGAAACTGCTGTGAAATAGGAGTCTTATTGCCATCCCTGTATTTTACACACGTTATATTTACACTTGTAGGCGACAGCAGTACTGTAAACAACGCTAATAATATTTTTAAGGGCCTTTTTTTACACTTTCGTGAACAAATACGACATACACGGGTAATTAAAATAAAAACGATTAACCGGACGTGTTCACACCTCTAACCGTGACGTACTTACAGAATGCCGGAGCATGACGTACACACGAAATTCCCCACGGTGATGTCCACGTACGTGACCCCGGGCTGCTCGCATTCACAGCACTGCCTGTTGAAGGTGTGTTTGGCCAGCTCTCGGACCTTCTTAGAAAACACCTCTTGCGTGTCTTTGTGTTTCCGACTCGCCATCGCTCGAATAGAAAATAAATCCAATCAGAAATCCGCAGCGAGACGGCCAAGCGATTCACAGACGTGCAAAATTAACACCGCACCGATTGATTCCGAAACCACGCAGAAGGGTTATGATGAAAACTCGGGTGGGGATCTGTGTCTGTGGGCGTGCCGCGCCTTTGGGGTGTCTGAATCACGGTGTTTACATATTTTTTTTTCCTCACTGCGTTGCGAGTCCGGAGCGATACATCTAATCCAGACCTCCTCACACACACACAGAGAGAGAGAGACACACACACCCCTTTTTCTCTTGTGTTTCAGCTCAGTGCTGCTCTGCGCATTTTAGTGTTGCATTTCAGGAACGGAAAATGCGACCTCTCACAGATTCTATGGAGAGGACGAAGGCACAAACTTGAAACCAAAAAAAAAAAAAAAAAAACTTTATTTATTTATTTATTTATTTATTTATTTTGTTGTGTGCAAAAAAAATGGTTTTCATGAAACTCGGGCAAGCCGCGTCTCCTATATTACTGGAAACTTTTACGTATGTGGCGTACGTATGATATTTCATGTATATCTAAATAACGATATCATAAACGCAATATCCTTAACGCTTAACACAAAACAAACACATTTATATATATATATATATATATATATATATATATATATATATATATATATATATTCACACAAAACAAGGACCTGACTTTTTAAAGCCTATCAGGTTCTGAGCAGCTGATTTATCTCAAAACGTTGTCAAGTCGGGTTTTGAAGGATCCCAGTGATTCTGCATCGACAGCACGGCTGGGTAACCCATTTCACCCCCTCACCACTCTGTGTGAAGACGTGTCTCCTTCCCTCTGTCCTGAGTCTGTCTCCAATTTCCAAATTAACTTTCAACTCCCTTTAAGATTTAATCAGAAACACAAAGCCACTTTTCCAGGAGCAGCGGCTTGAAACCTGGTTCCAGGAGTCCTAGTTTGAGGTTTGCTGTGTCAAACCCCCCAAGTCTCCCCTGGTGTGCCACACAGGGGCCTGAAACCTCGTCTCCTGAAACCAAGTTCAAAACCGCACAGGGGCTCCGTGATCCCTCAGCTTTACTCTTATTAAATAATGATTCTAAATTAACCATCTTAAAATATGTGCAATATAACCCCAGAGGACGTTGAAATCGAAATCTTTAATAGGGATTAGGGACAGTGATAAATCGCATTGCCTATACAAGGTTTACATGGGATCTCCCGTAAAAGTATGCAAGTTTTGACCAGCAGCCACAGTATTGACAGAACGGTACCCCGTCATTACCCACGTGTACCGCTAGAGGGAGCCCGCCACAAGCAAACCTGGCTGCCACGGCAACGCAGTACACAGAGTAATCAAATAACTGCACATGCCATCATTACATGCAACATTAACTTCCTGTAGAAATACATACACACAGATACCACCTATAATTGCACTCCTTTAAGTTATATATATATATATATACACACATACATACACACACACATACACATGGATGAAGGCTATATTTGCATCCATTATCACTATTTGACGTCATCCTGTGACGTCAAAAAGTGATAATTCTTCAAGATGAAAATATTCTTGAACTTTGACTCATTCGACTCCTCAAGATCATCGCTTTCAATTCAAAACACAACATGTCTCGTTTTCAATCACTCGACAAACACCCACAGCACAGGAATGTTCATTAATGATCAACAAAATGAGGAAAAAAAAAATGATGTAAAGCTGGTCCATTCGTATCTCAGAGAAACCGGAGAGGAAAGGGAAATTAAAACAAGGTAAAGGTGATTATCAAAATAAAGCTGAAGCTCTAACGGATAAAACGACACAGAACATCTGCACAGCACTGAAACGCGACGTTTAAATATATATATATATATATATATATATATATATATATATATATATATATATATATATATATATATATATATATATAAGACGCGCATAACACGTGTTATTATTACCTTTCATATATAAACCTACATAGCAATTCAGGCAGCATGATCTCAGTTATTACGAATATATCACACAGACGACCTGGCCACTGAAATATTTTTAGACGACAGAAAGTTTGCAGTCTGTGTTTCTTTTGGTTTTTGATGCATGCGGTTTTTCACGCTCTGTCTCTCGAAACCGGATTCCGGGGCGGGGCGTGAGCAGCGCCGCGGCCGCCCCTGCAGCGCTCTCGACCGGCAGGCGTGTTCAGCGAGCGATCCCCCGACCCGGAGCCGAGCAGAAACACACCCGAGAAAAACAGCAAGGAAATCAGCAGGGTTAACGGGGGAGAGGAAGGACGAGTACCTGCAACACACACACACAGACCACGACACCTGTGATTAGTATTATTATTATTAAGATTTTATCAAATGAAGTTTTCGGACTCCTCGAGAAGAATTTGTATTTTTTAAATCATTCGTGTTTTTTAGTTCAAGTCTAAGATTAATACCCACGGAACGGGAGTCCGACGGAACAAGGTATGACGCGTTTTTTTAAAAGAAAAAATATTTATTTAATTTTAAATACTTTTTCAGTAGCACAGTACAGCCGGACCGGTGTTTCCTGGTAGTACTTAGCGCTGGTTATATCTCAATGCGGATTTAAGTTTTGTACATTTATTTATTTTCTGACGGGAAATACTTAGAAAAACAATAATAATAAATGTTATTTATTTATTTATTTATACTTCTGTTTCCAGGGGAGTCGCTGTGGGTTTCGCGTTCAGTTGCACACCTGATTGATGATCACTCTTACCTGATTCATCACCGCCGCTGGGGATTTCAGTTTTCTTTTCCTTTCATAATATTTATTAACCTTTGGAAGTATGACGGTGAAACTGGATTTTGAAGAATGCTTAAAAGACTCCCCACGTTTCAGGTAAAACAACATTTTAAGTCAAACCTAAAAGTTGTCTCAGTGCCTGTACAATTTCAAATGCAGTATTTATAATGATGCGTAATGTTAAGCGTGTTACTGTAATCTCGAGTGGAGTTCTCTTTCCTATACTGCTAGAGCGCTCTGCAGTGTGGAGAGTGGAGTTCTCTTTCCTATACTGCTAGAGCGCTCTGCAGTGTGGAGAGTGGAGTTCTCTTTCCTATACTGCTCGAGCGCTCTGCAGTGTGGAGAGTGGAGTTCTCTTTCCTATACTGCTAGAGCGCTCTGCAGTGTGGAGAGTGGAGTTCTCTTTCCTATACTGCTAGAGCGCTCTGCAGTATGGAGAGTGGAGTTCTCTTTCCTATACTGCTAGAGCGCTCTGCAGTGTGGAGATTGGAGTTCTCTTTCTTGTACTGCTAGAGCGCTCTGCAGTGTGGAGAGTGGAGTTCTCTTTCCTATACTGCTAGAGTGCTCTGCAGTGTGGAGAGTGGAGTTCTCTTTCCTATACTGCTAGAGCGCTCTGCAGTGTGGAGAGTGGAGTTCTCTTTCCTGTACTGCTAGAGCGCTCTGCAGTGTGGAGAGTGGAGTTCTCTTTCCTATACTGCTAGAGCGCTCTGCAGTGTGGAGAGTGGAGTTCTCTTTCCTATACTGCTAGAGCGCTCTGCAGTGTGGAGAGTGGAGTTCTCTTTCCTATACTGCTAGAGCGCTCTGCAGTGTGGAGAGTGGAGTTCTCTTTCTTGTACTGCTAGAGCGCTCTGCAGTGTGGAGAGTGGAGTTCTCTTTCCTGTACTGCTAGAGCGCTCTGCAGTGTGGAGAGTGGAGTTCTCTTTCCTATACTGCTAGAGCGCTCTGCAGTGTGGAGAGTGGAGTTCTCTTTCCTGTACTGCTAGAGCGCTCTGCAGCGTGGAGAGTGGAGTTCTCTTTCCTATACTGCTAGAGCGCTCTGCAGTGTGGAGAGTGGAGTTCTCTTTCCTGTACTGCTAGAGCACTCTGCAGTGTGGAGAGTGGAGTTCTCTTTCCTATACTGCTAGAGCGCTCTGCAGTGTGGAGAGTGGAGTTCTCTTTCCTGTACTGCTGGAGCGCTCTGCAGTGTGGAGAGTGGAGTTCTCTTTCCTATACTGCTAGAGCGCTCTGCAGTGTGGAGAGTGGAGTTCTCTTTCCTATACTGCTAGAGCGCTCTGCAGTGTGGAGAGTGGAGTTCTCTTTACTACACTGCTAGAGCGCTCTGCAGTGTGGAGAGTGGAGTTCTCTTTCCTATACTGCTAGAGCGCTCTGCAGTGTGGAGAGTGGAGTTCTCTTTCCTATACTGCTAGAGCGCTCTGCAGTGTGGAGAGTGGAGTTCTCTTTCCTATACTGCTAGAGCGCTCTGCAGTGTGGAGAGTGGAGTTCTCTTTCCTATACTGCTAGAGCGCTCTGCAGTGTGGAGAGTGGAGTTCTCTTTCCTGTACTGCTAGAGCGCTCTGCAGTGTGGAGAGTGGAGTTCTCTTTCCTATACTGCTAGAGCGCTCTGCAGTGTGGAGAGTGGAGTTCTCTTTCCTGTACTGCTGGAGCGCTCTGCAGTGTGGAGAGTGGAGTTCTCTTTCCTATACTGCTAGAGCGCTCTGCAGTGTGGAGAGTGGAGTTCTCTTTCCTATACTGCTAGAGCGCTCTGCAGTGTGGAGAGTGGAGTTCTCTTTCCTATACTGCTAGAGCGCTCTGCAGTGTGGAGAGTGGAGTTCTCTTTCCTGTACTGCTGGAGCGCTCTGCAGTGTGGAGAGTGGAGTTCTCTTTCCTATACTGCTAGAGCGCTCTGCAGTGTGGAGAGTGGAGTTCTCTCTCCTATACTGCTAGAGCGCTCTGCAGTGTGTCTTGATCCTTCCACCTTAAAACCTAAACGTGTTTGCCCTTGGCATTCTTCCTGCAGCTACAGAAGTAACATTTACCTCATAAATAAATCACCAGCCTGTCAGTGTAGGAATGCTGGGAAATTCTCACCACATGAACACAGACTGCGGACAGTTTGGTCGTGTTTTCCTTCTAGTTTTCTTTCTGTCTTTCCTTGTGATTTCTCTTTCTCTCTTTCTCATTTCTGTCTCTGTCTCTCTCTCTCTCTCTCTCTCTGTCTCTCTTTCTCTCTCTGTCTGTGTCTCTCTCTCTCTCTCTCTCTCTCTCTCTGTCTCTCTCTCTCTCTCTCTCTCTCTCTCTCTCTCTCTCTCTCTCAGCAGTGTTTCCTGCCTGGGTTGTGAGAGACACTGTGATGATCACACTTCCTGATAGCATTGATATTTCCAGTGCCCTGTAAAGACATGTACAACACGAGGGAGTGTCTCATGATGCATGACATCAGCGTCGAGATGCACTCGATGATCCCGAGGACTCCTGAAGCTGTCTGTCCTGACTCTCTGTCCTGACTCTCCGTCCTGACTCTCCGTCCTGACTCTCCGTCCTGACTCTCTGTCCTGACTCTCTGTCCTGACTCTCCGTCCTGACTCTCTGTCCTGACTCTCCGTCCTGACTCTGTCCTGACTCTCTGTCCTGACTCTCTGTCCTGACTCTCCGTCCTGACTCTCTGTCCTGACTCTCCGTCCTGACTCTCCGTCCTGACTCTCTGTCCTGACTCACTGTCCTGACTCACTGTCCTGACTCTCCGTCCTGACTCTCTGTCCTGACTCACTGTCCTGACTCTCCGTCCTGACTCTCTGTCCTGACTCTCTGTCCTGACTCTCTGTCTGCTCCATATCTTTCTGTGCAGGGCTGCCCAATCAGTAGTTCTAACTCAAACGTTTAGCATTACCTTTATACTAAAATCACAGAGAGGTCTGGTAAAGCATAGGGAAGCATTGTAAAGCACAGAGAGGTCTGGTAAAGCATAGGGAAGCATTGTAAAGCACAGAGAGGTATGGTAAAGCATAGGGAAGCATTGTAAAGCACAGAGAGGTCTGGTAAAGCATAGGGAAGCATTGTAAAGCACAGAGAGGTATGGTAAAGCATAGGGAAGCATTGTAAAGCACAGAGAGGTCTGGTAAAGCATAGGGAAGCATTGTAAAGCACAGAGAGGTGTGGTAAAGCATAGGGAAGCATTGTAAAGCACAGAGAGGTCTGGTAAAGCATAGGGAAGCATTGTAAAGCACAGAGAGGTCTGGTAAAGCATAGGGAAGCATTGTAAAGCACAGAGAGGTGTGGTAAAGCATAGGGAAGCATTGTAAAGCACAGAGAGGTCTGGTAAAGCATAGGGAAGCATTGTAAAGCACAGAGAGGTCTGGTAAAGCATAGGGAAGCATTGTAAAGCACAGAGAGGTCTGGTAAAGCATAGGGAAGCATTGTAAAGCACAGAGAGAGAGAGAGAGAGAGAGAGAGAGAGAGAGAGAGAAATGGTCTACCACAGCCTGCTACTTATTAACGGCCTGTTACAACCTCCCGTTGCTAGGCAACCTGAGGCAAGCTAACAGGAAATCAGCAGTACCGATGCAGTGGAGTGATAAAGACAGGAAGTGAGGGTTACCGCAGCAACAGGAGCCCTTAAAAAGATGTCAAGCCAGTTTTTTTTTTTTTTTCCTTTCATATTCAAATCGACTAGGAACCAGCTTAAAAACAAAACAAAACAACAATAGCAAAGAAGAAGCTGATTTTAAATATGAAAAGCTCTCTTGAGCGCACGTTGGAATGCGAAATGTTGCTGCTGGTTTGTCGTCTGTGGAAGCAGCTCTGTCAAAACTGACAGGAAGCGCGTTTTAACCACAGTGTGGAAATAGTGCTGCTGGATCTGCTCAGCCAATCAGAGCTCGCTTTGAATGACAGCAGCAGCCATTGGGTTCAGACAGCAAGCTCTTTGTTTGAGTATTGGGGCTGTCCATTTCAAATTTTTTTTTTTTTTTTAAGGCCCTCATGGAAAACCTATACGTATGAATAATTTCTTCTACAGCTCTGGCCAAAAGTTTTGCATCGCCCTCTAGAATGAAGTCATGCTTCATAAAGTCGAATGAAACCTGCTGAATAACATATTGAATTACACACCGCTTTGTAGTTCCCACATAACGAAAAACCAACTAGAAAAAATGTGGCATTTCGAAATCTAACATGAAATGCTACTGTACTGCTGTTATGGTTTCCGGTAGGCACTTGAGATATGATTTTGTAGTTTCTTTGGTTACGTGATGTGAGAGAAAATATCAAAATTATGTTCATTTAGTTGTGTTTTTTTTTATTTAAGTGATGTCTCAATCCTAAAATTCTAGGTGATGCAAAACTTTTTTGAATTTTGAATATGCATCAAAGTTTGTTAACAATGTAGGAATATAAGGTGTGTGTTTCATTTTTTTTTTTTTTATTATTTTGACCACTTTTTAAAACTTTTAAATTGCATTCCCTGCCTCAAGATGGCTTCCCATGTACCCGCATGGACCGCTCAGAACTACATTTCCCATCATCCTCCTGCTCACTGGTAAATCTGTTACATGTGTGAACAGGAGGGTGATGGGAAATGTGCATTGTAAAGCACAGAGAGGTCTGGTAAAGCATAGGGAAGCACTGTAAAGCACAGAGAGGTGTGGTAAAGCATAGGGAAGCATTGTAAAGCACAGAGAGGTCTGGTAAAGCATAGGGAAGCATTGTAAAGCACAGAGAGGTATGGTAAAGCATAGGGAAGCACTGTAAAGCACAGAGAGGTGTGGTAAAGCATAGGGAAGCATTGTAAAGCACAGAGAGGTCTGGTAAAGCATAGGGAAGCTTTGTAAAGCACAGAGAGGTCTGGTAAAGCATAGGGGAGCATTGTAAAACACAGAGAGGTCTGGTAAAGCATAGGGAAGCATTGTAAAGCACAGAGAGGTGTGGTAAAGCATAGGGAAGCATTGTAAAGCACAGAGAGGTGTGGTAAAGCATAGGGAAGCATTGTAAAGCACAGAGAGGTGTGGTAAAGCATAGGGAAGCATTGTAAAGCACAGAGAGGTGTGGTAAAGCATATTAAAAAACAAACCCTGGTAAACTATGGTAAATGCATTGAAAAAGCATGGGGAGGGGAATCTGCGAAATGACTGTAAGGGAATATCAAAACTATTTGGGACCCGGGTGGGATAAAGGGTTCATGTCATGGAATTGGAACAGTGAGGAACGAGGCTTGGAAACGCATGTTGAACACAGTGTGTGTCTCTCTCACAGCGCAGCGTGTGAGGTCAGGGAAGTGATGCTGATGCATGTTAGATTGACAGGGAGCTCCGTGTACTTCTTAAAGAAATGTAGAGCAGGTTCAAACTTTGCCCTTCTGTTTCCACGTCTTCAGGGCAGCCATCGAGACGGTGGAAAGCGATGTAACGGAACTGGAGGCCAAATTGGACAAGGTGAGAAACAACGCTGATCCTTTTTTTTATGGTTTCCTTGAATATTTAATGACGCAGCCACTCGTTCGTAGTGGTTCTGATGCTCCGGTATTGTCATTATATGGCTGGTTTGGAGCTGCTCTGAGCTTGTCTGGAGAAACGTAAGAAACCGTACAGCCTTCCACGTTCCATTTCAAATCATGATCATGTGACAGTGTGACCTTTCAACCCTCCTACTCCCTGTGTCTGTGTGTGTGTGCGTCTGTGTCTGTATGTCTGTGTGTGCGTGTCTCTGTGTGTGTGTGCGTGTCTCTGTGTGTGTGCGTGCGTGTGTCTGTGTGTGTGTCTCTGTGTGTGTCTGTGTGTTTGTGTGCGTGTGTCTCTGTGCATGCTTGTGTGTTTGTGTGTCTGTGTGGGTGTGTCTGTGTGTGTGTGTGGTGCGTGTGTGTGTGTCTGTGTGTGTGCGTGTGTGTGTCTCTGCGTGTGTGTGTCTCTGTGTGCGTGCGTGCGTGTCTCTGCGTGTGTGTGTCTCTGCGTGTGTGTGTCTCTGTGTGCGTGCATGTGTGTGTCTCTGCGTGTGTGGGTGTGCGTGTGCGTGTGTGTGTCTCTGTGTGCGTGTGTGTCTCTAGCTTGTGAAGCAGTGCAACACCATGCTGGAGTCAGGACGTGTGTATTGCAGTAACAGCCGTCAGTTTGTGGCCGGGGTTCGAGAGCTCGGCCAGTACTCCAGAGGGGACGACATGATGAGGGTGAGATCCTGCACCTGTCATTATTATTATTATTATTATTATTATTATTATTATTATTATTATTATTATTATTAGTTTATTTGGCAGACGCCTTTACCAGTACAAGCTTACAGTGCAAAAACAATATTTAAATACATTGGAGTTTACAGTCAGTGCAAATAATAATATGAACTAGGATGTGAGGTAGGATGCAGCAGAGTGGTATGTTAACCCCGTTCCATACCTTCCACACTCTCCTGTCCTAACTCTCAAAGAACTGTTGCTTTTACTTTACAGGAATGTTTGGAGAAGTTTTCCAGCAAGCTGAATGTGATGATTGAAGCCCAGGGGGTGAGTAGGGCTGTGAAGGGAGGCACGTTATGCTAAGATTATACAGTGCTGTAGTTCAGGGGTCTCCAAGTTACTTAATTGCACCAATTATTGGCTTAATTAGTCAACAGATGTTCCAGATCTTTACCCATTGGGCAGAAATGGAAGCTGATTAGAGTTTACAACAGAAGATAGGAAACACAGGGAGTTATAAATGCAGGGATGGGAATAAGACTCCTATTGCACAGCAGTGTCACCCATTCCAGCTTGATCAGCCCCAGTGTGTCTAGGAAACAAGCTCTTGTGTGTCTTATTATTAAACTCCTAGTAAAACCAGGAATGGATCACACTGCTGTGCAACGGGAGTCTTATTTGCATCCCTGGATTCTCTTCTCGTTTCCACATTTCTTTCTTCTGCTCCGTGTTGAAAGTCTGTTGATCGCACCGTGAGGTTTATGTTTCCTGATCCCTTTTGATTTTCAGGAGCTCATTGAAACGACTCAGAAGTCAGTCAAACAGCAAATCCAGAATTTTGTAAAAGAGTGAGTATTTCAAATCTGTTTCTTAAAAAAAAAAGCAGTTCTAGCTAACTAAATCTTCTGGCCGGCCGGTTCTAGTCCTGTCTCCTGAATGGAGATCTCTGAGTTTCTTTCGTCTGTGTTCTCAGGGATGTGAAGAGGTTCAAAGACACCAAGAAGGAGTTTGATAAGAGCAGCGAGAGTCTGGAGAACTCTCTGATCCGCAATGCACAGGCGCCGCGCAACAAACAGCACGAGGTGGACGAGGCCAGCACCGCCCTGCTCACTGCCAGGAGGGCCTTCCGCAACGAGGCGCTGGACTACGTACTGCAGGTGAGCAGCACAGCGCCACCAAGGGCCCGGAAGACTGCGTTGCATTAGTGCTTCGCCACTGTTTTGGCTGCGATTTCTTTAAAATATTTTTTAAACGTTTTGTGTGAACTCTACAGAGTTTGAAAAGTTGCCCTGCCATAACTGAAAAAAAAAGTATGCAAGTATTATAAAATAGAAATAGGAATATGGTACAATTGTGAAGGCTGTGACTGAATGCTAGTCACTGCAGTATAATGGTCTCCATATAAGCTCATGTAAACCCTTTGCTGTGCTTTTATTACGAGAAACTTTTATAAGGGTTAGTTTATCATGGTTTGTTTTTTAATATAATTTTTTACCAGACCTCTCTGTGCTTTACAATGCTTCCCTATGCTTTACCACACCTCTCTGTGCTTTACAATGCTTCCCTGTGCTTTACCAGACCTCTCTGTGCTTTACAATGCTTCCCTATGCTTTACCACACCTCTCTGTGCTTTACAATGCTTCCCTATGCTTTACCAGACCTCTCTGTGCTTTACAATGCTTCCCTATGCTTTACCACACCTCTCTGTGCTTTACAATGCTTCCCTATGCTTTACCACACCTCTCTGTGCTTTACAATGCTTCCCTATGCTTTACCAGACCTCTCTGTGCTTTACAATGCTTCCCTATGCTTTACCAGACCTCTCTGTGCTTTACAATGCCTCCCTATGCTTTACCACACCTCTCTGTGCTTTACAATGCTTCCCTGTGCTTTACCACACCTCTCTGTGCTTTACAATGCTTCCCTGTGCTTTACCACACCTCTCTGTGCTTTACAATGCTTCCCTATGCTTTACCACACCTCTCTGTGCTTTACAATGCTTCCCTATGCTTTACCAGACCTCTCTGTGCTTTACAATGCTTCCCTATGCTTTACCACACCTCTCTGTGCTTTACAATGCTTCCCTGTGCTTTACCAGACCTCTCTGTGCTTCACAATGCTTCCCTATGCTTTACCATACCTCTCTGTGCTTTTACAATGCTTCCCTATGCTTTACCACACCTTTCTGTGCTTTACAATGCCTCCCTATGCTTTGCTTTCACTGTGCTTTATTACACTTTGCTATGCTATTATTATGGCTCATTTTTATAAGGGACAGAACATTAAACTGACTTGTAGTGCACCAAAACGAATGTATTGTTTTACAGAAATGTAAACTCTTGGATCTCTTGGTGTAAAATAGTATTTTATTGGTAAATAAACAGTTTTCATGTTTGTGTGTGTTTTTTTTTCTTTTCTAGATCACCGTTATTGAGTCAAAGAAAAAGACTGAAGTTTTATCAGCTGTGAGTAAATTCTTCAATGCATTTCGATAAACAAGCCCCTGTCAATAACCGACACACTGAAGCTAACACAATAATCCAATGACCCATGCTTCCATTCATTTTCATAGGTCTCAAATGTGTAGTTTTGAAAGACACACGTGTTTTAGTAAACATAACATTAGAATACTGACTTATGAGACACGGCCGTTTGGCCAACGTCAGCTCCTCGTAGCTGATTGATCTTAAAACGTTGTCAGGTTTCTTTGTTTCCTTAGAAATGCATCATCTCTGCAGTGCATTGTGGGATTGTAGTCCTGTGCAGGGGTGTTCTCTCTGATTTAAAGTCGACAAAGAACTACACCTCCCAGTTTCCACAGCGACAGCTCGGGTTAGGTTTAAGGAAAGGTCACACTTGTGTGTAGAAACAGTTGCGTTTGTCAGTTTTGCTACATATTGTCATTGTCAGACATGGAAGATAACTGCCATTGAGTTGAACTGGATTGTAAAGGTGAGGGAAGGACAGCGATTTCTTGTTTTGTAATTGGCACACTAATAAATAGCTGTGTTTTGGGTTTATTTAATACCGTTTGGCCTAGCCTCTATAGGATACTTGGTGGTCCAGTGGTTAGAGAAAGGGGCTTGATATCAGAAGGTTCTGGGTTCAATCCCAGCTCAGCCACTGACTCACTATGTGTGACCCTGAGCAAGTCACTGAACCTCCTTGTGCTCTGTCCTTCGGATGAGACGTCAAACAAACGAGCTCCTATTGGAAGTGACTCTGCAGCAGCAGCAGCAGCAGTTGTTGATGATGCAGAGTTCACCCCCCTAGTCTCTCTTAAGTCGCTTTGTATAAAAGTGTCTGCTAAATGACTCATTCATAATAATAATAATATTGATAATCCTGTAGCAGGTTTTCAGTGTAATGAGATCCTGTCTCTTGCAGATGTTGTCTCTGGTGGAGGCTCAGGCCACGTTCTTCGCTCAAGGGTACGATTCCTTCAGAGAGCTGGAGGAGTACAGGAAAGATCTGGCAGGGCAGGTAAGACTTCGCATTGCAAAGTCAGCTCAGCGTTTTTCCAGCTGCAGTCACAGGGATGCCTCTGAGTTCACGTTCGGTACGCAGCTGCATTCTATGAGTTTCTAAGTTCCTTTCCTTGGGGTTCCAAGTAAAAAATGAACCCTTTCGCTCCTTTAACGTTGTAAAGTTAGGGGCTCCTGAATGGTGCATCCTGTAAAGGCTCTCCGCGTGGAGTGCAGGATGCGCCTGGAGATCGCGGGTTCGAATCCAGGCATTTGCCAACCGTGACCGGGGGTTCCTAGGGGCGGCGCACAACTGGCCGAGTGCCGTCCGGGTAGGGAGGGCTCAGGTCGGCAGGGGAATCCACGGATCACCGCTCACCAGCGACCCCTGTGGCTGACAGGGCGCCTGCAGGTCTTCAGTGGAGCCATTCAGATCTGTGTTGTCCTCCGATGGCTTGTGCAAAAGGATTTTCATATTAAGTGCATTGCAGCTATGCATCATCCCATTGCGGTGACGTGCAAGCGCACGTGTGTTTACTGTGTAACTGCTATCTAAACACACAGTAATCTGAGACACACAAAGTGTTATCTTAGATTCAGTGCCTCTGTTTATTAGCGGAGACTGCAGCAGGATAGCTGGCCTATTCCCAAAGGGGTCAGAGTTATTCAAAATGGTTTAGGTCAGTGAAGAAATCTAGATGTGTGATAATCGCTGGCAACCACATGGGAAGCTGACTTGTGCAATGCCACAGGAACTGGAGATGAAAACCCAAACGCATACGTGGAAAGAGTGTTGCATTGTTGTTTAGGTTTATTTTTACAAAAATAAATCTGGAGTCCATTCGAATTGTAATTGTGTAATTTGTAATTTCAATTACAATTGTAATTGTGTAATTTGTAATTGAATTTCAATTACAATGCAGTCGGGTAATTTTGTAATTCATTTCGGTTACAATGCAATTGCAGCGGAACCTCTTGCCCGCCTGCGTAATTGTAATTACACCATGTAATTGATCAATTACAGTTCAGTTAATCATTCATTTGTCGCTTGATCATTACTGGGTTTTATAGCACGTTTCTGTGTTTGTAGCTGGGGTCATTGCTGGGTTATTCAAGATAAATAGGTCAAGTAAACATGTTCATGTGGAGAGTAGTTAATTGACCCAGGTCTGGCTGGTACCCCATCACCCGTTAAAGACATCAGAGAAACTCTCTTCTGTACACTAGACTGGCTGTGATAGAAACTCTCTTCTCTACACTAGACTGGCTGTGATAGAAACTCTCTTCTCTGCACTAGACTGGCTGTGATAGAAACTCTTCTCTATACTAGACTGGCTGTGATAGAATAGAAACTCTTTTCTCTACACTAGACTGGCTGTGATAGAAACTCTCTTCTCTACACTAGACTGGCTATGATAGAAACTCTCTTCTCTACACTAGACTGGCTGTGATAGAAACTCTCTTCTCTCACACATGTTGTGCTTGGGGTCTGATTTGGCTCCCTCAGCAGTGTCTGTGCTGCAGACAGGAAGGGTTGCTCTGTGCTTGCAGTCCTCAGCTCAGCCACTTCCTCTCCAGCAGCTGCCTTGCTCTTGTGAAAGCGACCTGGCAGGTCACGTCGGTCTCTCGCTTCCGAAGCCTGTTGTCAAGGGGGCAGTGTTGTGTGATGAACTGCGGTTGAGGACTCTGCCCCCTGTTGGCGAGATGAGGTTAGACGCTCTGCAGCCCCCAGTGTCATCGATGCAGTAGTTTTGATGTGAATTCTGCAGCACAACGGGACATATTTGTCGTGTCAGTGCTGTGTTTCGTTTGCCAGGTTATTGAATTCCTGATAGACACCTGGTCCGGTTTGGCTGACTCCTTTGAAGTGATATTAAGAGATTCTGAACCTGATGCTCATCGGCAGCGCTCCAGATAAGGTTGTGGGTCACCGATTCATTTACTCTCCAGTTTAGACACTACACAACAACTTTCTCTTGAGGTCCGCAGTACAGTTTGTCAGGTCTGCTTTTCAGTATTTAGAACCATTTGCTGTTTAATATCCAGAGAACATGTTCCATTTTGAATGGGACAATGCTGTGTTTTTTTCTGCTTTTAATAAATGAATAGTGAAATATCTTAATACCTGTTTTTAGACCACGAAATGGCGTCAAAAATGAGCCCGGTTTTTTACCTGAGAAAAATGCCGCCCCTAACTAGGACTATAAGTTCAGGAGCTGGAGTTCTAGTCTCCTGCCAGGGATGCCTGCCGTTTGAAGCTAGGAGAAACCGATTGAACAATCTCATAGATTTGTAAAGTTAACTGCTATTAATCTGATTTAAAAGAAAACAAACGGTTCGTTCAATAATGGTGTTTTTAAAGCCACTTCTTTTTTCCTTGGGTTGAAAACACACAGTGCGGTCTCTCTGGCACAGCGATCGCTCGTCCTCCAAATGTCTGTTTTGTGTGAAAGTGAGACAGGAAGGTGAGCGCCTTCCTGTTTCCTGTTTGCCGAGTTGACCTTTGACCCTGACACACAGCGACATTCAGGTTATCTGTGTCTGTACAGCTTCCAGATTTCCGATGCGGACGACTGACTGCTTCGATTCAATTTAAAATAATGTCCGAGAGTCTCCTTAACTTATACCTACTCTGCCCCGGCCACTTTATTAGGACCAGACCCTAATATCGGGTCACCGTTGGCCCCCGATCACAGCCCTGACGTGACCCAGACTCCACAAGGCGCTGGAAGATCCATTCCCTCGTTAATATTGAGTGCAGAGAGGCAGGCAGAGGATCAGGATGACGAATCCTTCACACAGTCGGATTGAGATCGCTGTGGTGTCCGTGGAAGAAGTCTCTGTCGTGCTCCTCAATCCATTCTGGCTCAGTGGAGGGGGCGTTATTGAAAGCAGCCATCAGGGCTCAGCATTGTTGGCTGGACTGGATGCTTCAGTAAACTATTGGTTCAGCCTCCAGAGTCATCAAGGGCCCCCGGGGTATACCAGGATGCCCCCCTCCAGGGCCATGCCAAATCGGAGGGGGGGGGGGGACACACAGGTCCTAATAAAGTAGCCACCTCCACTGTTAAAGACTTCGACATTTGGGGAAGGATATTAGTGTTGCACAGGCTGCCACCCTTCACCTGTGGTGCACAGTGCGACGCTGAAATGCTTCCCCACCCCACTACGTCTTAGAAGGTTGGTTGCACATTTTAATAATGTAACTTTTCTTTCATCCCAGCTCCATCACCTGGTTCTCAACTCGGCGCGCGATAAGAGAGACATGGAGCAGCGACACGTCACGGTCAAGCAGAAGGTAGAACGGCCATTGCGATCCCAGTATAAACCCCCAGCCAGCAGAACCATCTGCACGCCATTTCCAGTTCCTTTTCAGAATCAGTTCCCAATTCGAGTTCCTTCGAAGGAATCGGGCTCGACATTTTAATAAAGACCTAGGAGTTTATGTTGACTCAGAAATGTCTTCATCTAGACAATGTGGGGAAGCTATAAAAAAAGGCCAACGAGATGCTCGGATATATTGTGAGAAGTGTTGAATTTAAATCAAGGGAAGTAATGTTAAAACTCTACAATGCATTAGTAAGACCTCACCTAGAATATTGTGTTCAGTTCTGGTCACCTCGTTACAAAAAGGATATTGCTGCTCTAAAAAGAGTGCAAAGAAGAGCGACCAGAATTATCCCGGGTTTAAAAGGCATGTCGTATGCAGACAGGCTAAAAGAATTGAATCTATTCAGTCTTGAACAAAGAAGACGATGATCTGATTCATTTCAAAATCCTAAAAGGTATTGACAGTGTCGACCCCAGGGGACTTTTTCAACCTGAAAAAAGAAACAAGGACCAGGGAAATGGGAGATTAGATAAAGGGGCATTCAGAACAGAAAATAGGAGGCACTTTTTTACACTTTTTACTAAGTGATCCATGTATATACAGTCTGAGGGATGCTGGATTTTATTTTGTTAGCGCTATGAGGATGGCGCCGCTGTAGTTTTGGATTTGACCTGTGCTGTTCTGCTCCAGGATATTTCCTATGACGACTCGATGATGGAGTTCAACCCTGAAGCCCGGAATGGCGTCGCCATGGAAGGCTACCTGTACAAACGAGCCAGCAACGCCTTCAAAACCTGGAGCAGGTCAGTACCGGAGAGAGGGGGAGATTTCATCACAAAATCCCTTCGATGGCCCGTGCCGAGATTATTAACGGTGTGACGATACCCGCTTTGTTTCCGAGTAATTGAGTATTAAAATAACCCAAAACACACCTATTTGGGGCAGCAGTGCGGAGTAGTGGTTAGGGCTCTGGACTCTTGACCGGAGGGTCGTGGGTTCAATCCCAGGTGGGGGGGACACTGCTGTTGTACCCTTGAGCAAGGTACTTTACCTAGATTGCTCCAGTAAAAACCCAACTGTATAAATTGTATGTAAAAATAATGTGATATCTTGTAACAATTGTAAGTCGCCCTGGATAAGGGCGTCTGCTAAGAAATACATAATAATAATAATAGATTTATTAGCAGGCGGACTTCAAAACAACAGCTGTCCTTCCCTCACCTTTACAATCGAGTGCCACTCCCATGGCAGCTTCTGCATTGAGTCGATGGGAAACGCTTCTCGTCTGGGGGGGCTGGCACTTTTACCTGACCCCCCCCTTCCTCGAGAACATTTTGGTCAATTATTATTATTATTATTATTATTATTATTATTATTTATTTCTTGTAAGACGCCCTTATCCAGGGCGACTTACAATTGTTACAAGGTATCACATTATTTTTACATACAATTCCCCATTTATACAGTTGGGTTTTTACTGGAGCAATCTAGGTAAAGTACCTTGCTCAAGGGTACAGCAGCAGTGTCCCCCACCTGGGATTGAACCCACAACCCTCCGGTCAAGAGTCCAGAGCCCTAACCACTAGGGGACTCCTAATAACTATTAATCTGACCTGAATTATGAACACCATTTCGAATCTATAAAAGAAAACTACAACACTGGTTAATTTAAGTCTGTTACATGTGTCTCAATACATAGATGGAAAGCAGGTAGAAATTGACTCTGTAGTTCTGTAGGAGAGGAGACTCTGTGAGATCGGAAGTTGGAAATGTTATCGCCTTTCTATAGGGGTGAAACGTGCATGAGAAGTTAGCAGTTCAGCTTGGATCATTTATTTTCTCTGTCTTCTCTTTCCTAGACGCTGGTTTTCCATCCAAAACAACCAGCTGGTTTACCAGAAGAAACTCAAGGTGATTTTTTTTAAGAGCTGGGGGGGGGGAAGGGGGACCCTATTCTGTGTAACACAGGAAGGAAGTGGAATTTCAAATGATTGTAGCCAACATCCCCTAAATCTTACCTGTCCTGCTATAAAAAAAAAAGGCCAACAAGATGCTCGGATATATAGTGAAAAGTGTTGAATTTAAATCAAGGGAAGTAATGTTAAAACTTTACAGTAGGACCTCATCTAGAATATTATGTTCAGTTCTGGTCACCTTGTTACAAAAAGGATATTGCTGCTCTAGAAAGAGTGCAAAGAAGATGGACCAGAATTATCCCGGGTTTAATTATAATTTATTAGTAATTTAGCAGATGCTTTTATACAAAGCGACTTACAGAGACTAGGGGGTGAACTCTGCATCATCAACTGCTGCTGCTGCTGCTGCTGCTGCTGCAGAGTCACTTCCAATGGGACCTCGTTTGTTTGACGTCTCATCCGAAGGACAGAGCACAAGGAGGTGCAGTGACTTGCTCAGGGTCACACACACACAGGGAGTCAGTGGCTGAGCCGGGATTTGAACCTCCTGGTATCGAGCCCCCTTTCTCTAACCACTGGACCCCCGAGCCTGAATCTGTCCCTAGAACCTGATCTCCTGAGTGTCTTGTGCGAGGCGTTGCTCATGGTGTGTGTGTGTGTGTGTGTGCTTGCAGGACGCAGTGACGGTGGTTGTGGAAGATGTCCGGCTCTGTACAGTGAAGCAATGCCCAGACAACGAGCGGCGCTTCTGCTTTGAGGTCGTGTCGCCTTCCAAGTGAGTAGAAACTGGTCGTGCACTTTTGCACCCCCTTGTGGCCATCCAGAGAACCGCAAATTATATTTAACTTCAGTAAACTGGCTTCAAATTTCTTTCAAGGGTAGCTTCAAAAATTAACTGCATCTTGATGCGTGGTTCTTATTGCATATTAAAAAAAATAATAATAATCCGAAGTTGCTCTATAGTGAATATGTTGTGTGGATAGTGATGTCTCTTGTGTCGCTGTGTTTCAGGAGCTCTCTCTCTCGTATCGCTGTGTTTCAGGAGCTCTCTCTTGCGTCGCTGTGTTTCAGGAGCTCTCTCTCGTGTCGCTGTGTTTCAGGAGCTCTCTCTCTCTCGTGTCGCTGTGTTTCAGGAGCTCTCTCTCTCTTGTGTCGCTGTGTTTCAGGAGCTCTCTCTCTCTTGTGTCGCTGTGTTTCAGGAGCTCTCTCTCTCGTGTCACTGTGTTTCAGGAGCTCTCTCTCTCTCGTGTCGCTGTGTTTCAGGAGCTCTCTCTCTCTCGTGTCGCTGTGTTTCAGGAGCTCTCTCTCTCTTGTGTCGCTATGTTTCAGGAGCTCTCTCTCTTGTGTCGCTGTGTTTCAGGAGCTCTCTCTCTCTTGTGTCGCTGTGTTTCAGGAGCTCTCTCTCTTGTGTCACTGTGTTTCAGGAGCTCTCTCTCTTGTGTCGCTGTGTTTCAGGAGCTCTCTCTTGTGTCGCTGTGTTTCAGGAGCTCTCTCTCTTGTGTCGCTGTGTTTCAGGAGCTCGCTCTCGTGTCGCTGTGTTTCAGGAGCTCTCTCTCTCTTGTGTCGCTGTGTTTCAGGAGCTCTCTCTCTTGTATCGCTGTGTTTCAGGAGCTCGCTCTCGTGTCGCTGTGTTTCAGGAGCTCTCTCTTGTGTCGCTGTGTTTCAGGAGCTCTCTCTCT
This sequence comes from Acipenser ruthenus, assembly GCF_902713425.1. NCBI lineage: Eukaryota > Metazoa > Chordata > Actinopteri > Acipenseriformes > Acipenseridae > Acipenser > Acipenser ruthenus. The sequence continues at coordinate 1,247,419 of NC_081236.1, forward strand.
TGTGTCGCTGTGTTTCAGGAGCTCGCTCTCGTGTCGCTGTGTTTCAGGAGCTCTCTCTCTCTTGTATCGCTGTGTTTCAGGAGCTCTCTCTCTTGTGTCGCTGTGTTTCAGGAGCTCTCTCTTGTGTCGCTGTGTTTCAGGAGCTCTCTCTCTTGTGTCGCTGTGTTTCAGGAGCTCGCTCTCGTGTCGCTGTGTTTCAGGAGCTCTCTCTCTCTTGTGTCGCTGTGTTTCAGGAGCTCTCTCTCTTGTGTCGCTGTGTTTCAGGAGCTCTCTCTTGTGTCGCTGTGTTTCAGGAGCTCTCTCTCTTGTGTCACTATGTTTCAGGAGCTCTCTCTCTCTTGTGTCGCTGTGTTTCAGGAGCTCTCTCTCTCTTGTGTCGCTGTGTTTCAGGAGCTCTCTCTCTTGTATCGCTGTGTTTCAGGAGCTCTCTCTCTTGTATCGCTGTGTTTCAGGAGCTCTCTCTCTTGTATCGCTGTGTTTCAGGAGCTCTCTCTCTTGTATCGCTGTGTTTCAGGAGCTCTCTCTCTTGTATCGCTGTGTTTCAGGAGCTCTCTCTCTCGTGTCGCTGTGTTTCAGGAGCTCTCTCTCTCGTGTCGCTGTGTTTCAGGAGCTCTCTCTCTCTTGTGTCGCTGTGTTTCAGGAGCTCTCTCTCTTGTGTCGCTGTGTTTCAGGAGCTCTCTCTCTTGTGTCGCTGTGTTTCAGGAGCTCTCTCTCTCTTGTGTCGCTGTGTTTCAGGAGCTCTCTCTCTTGTGTCACTGTGTTTCAGGAGCTCTCTCTCTTGTGTCGCTGTGTTTCAGGAGCTCTCTCTTGTGTCGCTGTGTTTCAGGAGCTCTCTCTCTTGTGTCGCTGTGTTTCAGGAGCTCGCTCTCGTGTCGCTGTGTTTCAGGAGCTCTCTCTCTCTTGTGTCGCTGTGTTTCAGGAGCTCTCTCTCTTGTATCGCTGTGTTTCAGGAGCTCTCTCTCTTGTATCGCTGTGTTTCAGGAGCTCTCTCTCTTGTATCGCTGTGTTTCAGGAGCTCTCTCGTGTCGCTGTGTTTCAGGAGCTCTCTCTCTCTTGTGTCGCTGTGTTTCAGGAGCTCTCTCTCTTGTGTCGCTGTGTTTCAGGAGCTCTCTCTCTTGTATCGCTGTGTTTCAGGAGCTCTCTCTCTTGTATCGCTGTGTTTCAGGAGCTCTCTCTCTTGTATCGCTGTGTTTCAGGAGCTCTCTCTCTCGTGTCGCTGTGTTTCAGGAGCTCTCTCTCTTGTATCGCTGTGTTTCAGGAGCTCTCTCTCTTGTATCGCTGTGTTTCAGGAGCTCTCTCTCTCGTGTCGCTGTGTTTCAGGAGCTCTCTCTCTCTTGTGTCGCTGTGTTTCAGGAGCTCTCTCTTGTATTGCTGTGTTTCAGGAGCTCTCTCTCTCTTGTGTCGCTGTGTTTCAGGAGCTCTCTCTCTCTTGTGTCGCTGTGTTTCAGGAGCTCTCTCTCTTGTATCGCTGTGTTTCAGGAGCTCTCTCTCTTGTGTCGCTGTGTTTCAGGAGCTCTCTCTCTCTTGTGTCGCTGTGTTTCAGGAGCTCTCTCTCTTGTGTCGCTGTGTTTCAGGAGCTCTCTCTCTCTTGTGTCGCTGTGTTTCAGGAGCTCTCTCTCTCTTGTGTCGCTATGTTTCAGGAGCTCTCTCTCTTGTATCGCTGTGTTTCAGGAGCTCTCTCTCTTGTATCGCTGTGTTTCAGGAGCTCTCTCTCTCGTGTCGCTGTGTTTCAGGAGCTCTCTCTCTCTTGTGTCGCTGTGTTTCAGGAGCTCTCTCTCTTGTATCGCTGTGTTTCAGGAGCTCTCTCTTGTGTCGCTGTGTTTCAGGAGCTCTCTCTCTCTTGTGTCGCTGTGTTTCAGGAGCTCTCTCTCTTGTGTCGCTGTGTTTCAGGAGCTCTCTCTCTCTTGTGTCGCTGTGTTTCAGGAGCTCTCTCTCTCTCTCTTGTGTCGCTGTGTTTCAGGAGCTCTCTTGTGTCGCTGTGTTTCAGGAGCTCTCTCTCTTGCGTCGCTGTGTTTCAGGAGCTCTCTCTCTCTTGTGTCGCTGTGTTTCAGGAGCTCTCTCTCTCTTGTGTCGCTGTGTTTCAGGAGCTCTCTCTCTCTCGTGTCGCTGTGTTTCAGGAGCTCTCTCTCTCTTGTGTCGCTGTGTTTCAGGAGCTCTCTCTCTCGTGTCGCTGTGTTTCAGGAGCTCTCTCTCTCTTGTGTCGCTGTGTTTCAGGAGCTCTCTCTCTCTTGTGTCGCTGTGTTTCAGGAGCTCTCTCTCTTGTATCGCTGTGTTTCAGGAGCTCTCTCTCTCTTGTGTCGCTGTGTTTCAGGAGCTCTCTCTCTTGTATCGCTGTGTTTCAGGAGCTCTCTCTCTTGTATCGCTGTGTTTCAGGAGCTCTCTCTTGTGTCGCTGTGTTTCAGGAGCTCTCTCTCTCTTGTGTCGCTGCGTTTCAGGAGCTCTCTCTCTCTCGTGTCACTGTGTTTCAGGAGCTCTCTCTCTCTCGTGTCGCTGTGTTTCAGGAGCTCTCTCTCTTGTGTCGCTGTGTTTCAGGAGCTCTCTCTCTCGTGTCGCTGTGTTTCAGGAGCTCTCTCTCTCTCTCTTGTGTCGCTGTGTTTCAGGAGCTCTCTCTCTTGTGTCGCTGTGTTTCAGGAGCTCTCTCTCTTGTATCGCTGTGTTTCAGGAGCTCTCTCTCTTGTATCGCTGTGTTTCAGGAGCTCTCTCTCTCTCTTGTATCGCTGTGTTTCAGGAGCTCTCTCTCGTGTCGCTGTGTTTCAGGAGCTCTCTCTCTCTTGTGTCGCTGTGTTTCAGGAGCTCTCTCTCTTGTGTCGCTGTGTTTCAGGAGCACTCTCTCTCGTGTCGCTGTGTTTCAGGAGCTCTCTCTCTCTTGTGTCGCTGTGTTTCAGGAGCTCTCTCTCTCTCTCTCGTGTCGCTGTGTTTCAGGAGCTCTCTCTTGTGTCGCTGTGTTTCAGGAGCTCTCTCTCTCTTGTGTCACTGTGTTTCAGGAGCTCTCTCTCTCTTGTGTCGCTGTGTTTCAGGAGCTCTCTCTCTCTCTCTCGTGTCGCTGTGTTTCAGGAGCTCTCTCTTGTGTCGCTGTGTTTCAGGAGCTCTCTCTCTCTTGTGTCACTGTGTTTCAGGAGCTCTCTCTCTCTTGTGTCACTGTGTTTCAGGAGCTCTCTCTTGTGTCGCTGTGTTTCAGGAGCTCTCTCTCTCTCGTGTCGCTGTGTTTCAGGAGCTCTCTCTCTCTTGTGTCGCTGTGTTTCAGGAGCTGTCTCTTGCAGGCTGACTCAGAGAGGCAGCAGCAGGCCTGGGTCCTGGCGGTTCAGAACAGCATCGCTACGGCCTTCCAAGAACACAGAGAGGACAGCCCAGGATCGGTGAGCTGAGCTTTAAAACGACGAGGCACCATGGAGGGCTCCGTCACGTGAGAAATACCCTGGGGATGCCAGGGGGAGCGTCGCATTGGCACTGGAGCTTCCACGGGTCAGGGAGGCAAAACTCAGACTGTTTCTCCTCCTCATCGTGCTGCAGCGAACCCTACCGGCCAGGCGTCCCGTGAGCTCAGAGCGGACACCTGCAGGGCTGGCAGGTCGCTGACGTCCGCTCTCGAGCTCCTGGGTGTGGAAGAGGAAGCTGGCTCGGGTGTGGGATCGGAGGCTGCTGAACCCTCGGGTCTCCTGAGCAGCTGTGTGGGGGGAATCTCTGCAGGGAGGGGAGGGAGGGGGGGATAATTTGGTGTGCAAAATTTTAGAATTGTATTTATTTCATAGAATGTGTTTTGTTTACAGCATTAAATTCCTTTACAGTCCTTTATGTATTAAAACGGATACAAATAGCCGTTGTTGCAGAACATTGTCCCTGCATTGTCATTTTACTGCCCTCTGCTGGCTGTGGCGGTGAACTGCAGGCTGGCCAGCATGTGTTTGTCTGACGGCTTTTTTTTTTTTTTTGATTGACAGCGTCTGGAGCGCACAGCCTCGGTTTCAGGAGGGGGCGGAGCCGGGATGGATTTCCCCAGCCAGAGTCGGGAGAACGTCGACAAGCAGGCGCTGGAGCAGGTGCAGCGTATCCGCGGCAACGACCAGTGCTGTGACTGTGGGGAGCCCAACCCAGACTGGGCAAGCATTAACCTGGGAATCACACTCTGTATCGTCTGCTCTGGGATACACAGGTACTGAAGACACCGCGAGTCACACTTAGAGTCGAGCTAACAAATTAAAACAGGTCTGTCTTCCATTCCTTATATCCCAGCAGTGTGCAGATTTATCAACGCACCCCACTGCTTCTGGAGTTTTTATTTATTTCTGTGTCTGAGATCAGACCGCTGGAACTGGAAATGAAAAAGGAAGCCACAAATGATAAAATGCAAGAGACTTTATAGAAGTTGTTTATCTAATTAAAGCACAGAGCGGTCTCACGTTTTCACACACGAGTGCCTGTTGTTTCTACTGATTACTGAGCGGAAACTGAGATTCTCACACCCACATCTGAAAGTAAAACTTTTCATTTTTAAAATGAGTTATCTGGTACTGTGCTTTGGTTAAAGAAATCTGTTTGCAAGCCATGCTTTCAGGCAGCGTTGCACTTCCTCCCGTCGCCTGGAAGGTGAAATTAGCCCCACCCCGTTTAACCAATCAGCTGCTTCCCCTTTTGACTGACATGCTTTCAGCCAGTAACGTGACCCAGGAAGTGCCAACAGATAACCCCCGAGGATACTGCTAAGAAACTGAGAGCTTCCTTCAACCTAGAACAAGATAGTCATGTTTTAAAATGAAAATCCGCATTTGTAATAGCATGTGTTTCTTTCAAAGCTGCACATTTTTCAACCTGTGTAGCGAACGAACTGCAAAACTGGTCAGGTTTTGAAGACGATAAGTCTGTCATATCCTCTTTCTGATTCTGTCTGTGTCTCTCTCTCTCTCTCTCTCTCTCTCTCTCTCTCTCTCTCTCTCTCTCTCTCTCTCTCTCTCTCTCTCAAGTCTGCCAGGAAGCTTCCCAGGTACGGTGTGCAGCTATTAATTATTTCCCCACTGCTACACTAACCCGAACTGCTTGGTTCCATGTGTGATCATTTTTTTTTTTAATGAAAATGTACAGGGTAATATTGTCCTGTGTATCTAATAGCATATCTATGTAGTATTAATTTCTCACAAATGTATATATGGTTCAACCCAACCTGTCACAGAAACATGAATATGAATAGAATGCATGTTAAATGCAGTATACACTGCCTGGCCAGTTTATTAGGACCGGTCTACCGAAGTCAGCCGGGATTAAGGATGGAAATTAGGTTGATCATGTGATGTGACAACCTTGCAGCTCCTATATAAAGCTGTGGACGCAGCACAACTGCAAACAGTCTACCAGAAATGGGTTCAGATCTACAGCTCTGGAGAAAAGTGTTGCATCGCCTAGAATTTTAGGATTGAGATTTCAAAAAACAACAACTAATCATGTAATCAAAGAAACTACAAAATGATCTTGCAAAAAAGTCTACCGGAAGCCATAATAGCAGTACAGTAGTGTTTCATGTTAGATTTGGAAATGTCGCATTTCATTTCAGTTTTTCGTTAAGTATCTGGGCAAACTGCACAGCGGTGTGTAATTCGATATGTTAACGTTATCCAGCAGGTTTCATTGTGACTTCATGAAGCAACATTAGTTCACTCTATAGGGTGATACAAAACCTTATAGAAGGGAAAATACACTTCTTGAAATTTGAAATAATAATGAGTGAATGGATCTGGACACCTTCCAACACCTTGTGGACTCGAGACAGTGTCCGCTCAGACGGTGACCCGATATTAGGGGCCGTTCCTAATAAAGCGGCCAGGCAGCGCATCCTGTGGTTTGACTGACTCTGTTTTTGTTTGATTCACTGCAGGAGTCTCGGGGTTCATTTCTCCAAAGTGCGATCGCTGACCCTCGATTCCTGGGAGCCGGAACTGTTGAAGGTAACCCCCCTTTTCAGATTAGGAAGAAAGCTTCCCACAGGAACAGCAGAGCAAAGTGTAATACAGCACAGTGACAGCATTGTAAAGCACAGAGAGGTGTGGTAAATCATAGGGAAGCATTGTAAAGCACAGAGAGGTCTGGTAAAGCATAGGGAAGCACTGTAAAGCACAGAGAGGTCTGGTAAAGCATAGGGAAGCATTGTAAAGCACAGAGAGGTCTGGTAAAGCATAGGCAAGCATTGTAAAGCACAGAGAGGTATGGTAAAGCATAGGGAAGAATTGTAAAGCACAGAGAGGTCTGGTAAAGCATAGGGAAGCATTGTAAAGCACAGAGAGGGCTGGTAAAGCATAGGGAAGCATTGTAAAGCACAGAGAGGTGTGGTAAAGCATATGGAAGCATTGTAAAGCACAGAGAGGTGTGGTAAAGCATAGGGAAGCATTGCAAAACACAGAGAGGTCTGGTAAAGCATAGGGAAGCATTGTAAAGCACAGAGAGGTCTGGTAAAGCATAGGGAAGCATTGTAAAGCACTGAGAGGTATGGTAAAGCATAGGGAAGAATTGTAAAGCACAGAGAGGTCTGGTAAAGCATAGGGAAGCATTGTAAAGCACAGAGAGGGCTGGTAAAGCATAGGGAAGCATTGTAAAGCACAGAGAGGTGTGGTAAAGCATATGGAAGCATTGTAAAGCACAGAGAGGTGTGGTAAAGCATAGGGAAGCATTGCAAAACACAGAGAGGTCTGGTAAAGCATAGGGAAGCATTGTAAAGCACAGAGAGGTGTGGTAAAGCATAGGGAAGCATTGTAAAGCACAGAGAGGTCTGGTAAAGCATAGGGAAGCATTGTAAAGCACAGAGAGGTGTGGTAAAGCATAGGGAAGCATTGTAAAGCACAGAGAGGTGTGGTAAAGCATAGGGAAGCATTGTAAAGCACAGAAAGGTCTGGTAAAGCATAGGGAAGCATTGTAAAGCACAGAGAGGTGTGGTAAAGCATAGGGAAGCATTGTAAAACACAGAGAGGTGTGGTAAAGTATAGGGAAGCATTGTAAAACTGCAACATTATCAAGCAAATGAATTGATCCAAAGTGGCAGACCACTAGATGGCTTGTGTGTTATCTGATAACCTCTCTCTCCCTTTCTCTCTTTCTCTCCCTTTCTCTCCCTTTCTCTCCCTCCCTCTCTCTGTCTCTCAGTTAATGTGTGAGCTGGGAAACTCCACCATGAACAGTATCTATGAGGCCCGTATTGATGAGATGACCATCAAGAAACCTCATGCTGGGAGCCCCAGGTAGGAGCTCTGCACAGCGCCCTGGGCTTCAGGAACCAACTAGTGATGAAGGCACTGGAGCCCAAACGCTGGTCTGCTTGACTCAGTCTCTTCTAGTTTCAATAACACTGATGAAGGCACTGGAGCCCAAACGCTGGTCTGCTTGACTCAGTCTCTTCTAGTTTCAATAACACTGATGAAGGCACTGGAGCCCAAACGCTGGTCTGCTTGACTCAGCCTCTTCTAGTTTCAATAACACTGATGAAGGCACTAGAGCCCAAACGCTGGTCTGCTTGACTCAGTCTCTTCTAGTTTCAATAACACTGATGAAGGCACTAGAGCCCAAACGCTGGTCTGCTTGACTCAGTTTAGTTTCAATAACCCTGATGAAGGCACTAGAGCCCAAATGCTGGTCTGTTCTGGGTGTCTCTCCTCTCTCTGGTCCCGTGTTCACTCCTCTCTCTCTCTCTCTCTCTCTCTCTCTCTCTCTCTCTCTCTCTCTCTCTCTCTCTCTCTCTCTCTCTCTCTCTCTCTCTCTCTCTCTCTCTCTCTCTCTCTCTCTCTCTCTGCGTCTCTCAGGCAGGAGAAGGAGTCCTGGATCCGCTCCAAGTACGTCGAGAAGAAATTCATCCAGAAGCTTCCGGAGACGGGACGCCCTCTGCGCCGGTCCAGTGCCCGTCGGAACCGGGCCAACACCCAGGAGCGTCCCAGCGCCAGACCCCCCCTGAAACCCAAACCGGGCCGCGCCACCCTGCCCCGACTCGCAGGTACCACAAACAAACTCGCAATGAATTAGATTGAAAAAAAACTCCCAGAAGCACCACAGGCTGGCTGTCCAGACGCTTCTGAAGTGAAGATGCGGGTGATTTTGTAGATGTTGAATACAGACCCCCCCCCCCCCCCCCGTCTCGTTACACTCGGACCGCAGACACAGCGACCGCCTTGCTCTGATCTGGGGCTATAAAGCTGCGGGAGCAACACAATTACAAACAGTCTACTAATAGTGGAAAGGAAGGAAAGCCAAGAGAGACAGACCTGTAGATCTGAATCCTGATTGGTGTTTATATTCTTATTATTGATGTATTTGGCAGATGCCTTTATCCACAGGTGTTATAGGACAGCACAGGGTTACAATGCAAGCTTCATATTGAAACACAGTGTAGTTTACAGTCAGTGCAAATAATAACACTACTAGAATCCAATATGAACTAGGATGCTATGTATAATAATAACACTACTAGAATCCAATATGAACTAGGATGCTCTGTATAATAATAACACTACTAGAATCCAATATGAACTAGGATGCTCTGTATAATAATAACACTACTAGAATCCAATATGAACTAGGATGCTATGTATAATAACACTACTAGAATCCAATATGAACTAGGATGCTATGTATAATAATAACACTACTAGAATCCAATATGAACTAGGATGCTCTGTATAATAATAACACTACTAGAATCCAATATGAACTAGGATGCTATGTATAATAATAACACTACTAGAATCCAATATGAACTAGGATGCTGTGTATAATAATAACACTACTAGAATCCAATATGAACTAGGATGCTGTGTATAATAATAACACTACTAGAATCCAATATGAACTAGGATGCTCTGTATAATAATAACACTACTAGAATCCAATATGAACTAGGATGCAGATTGTTAGGATTACAGTGAGTTATATCTACAGTGACAGATTAGCAGTGCAATAGTGCAAGGATAGCGCAGCAGCTGAGGATCCAGTAACGTGGTGCTGAGGTCAGGCGAGTCCAGCGCGGTGCAGGAGGGGCGGATCAGGAGATCTACAAGTGCAGTCTGAACAGGGGGGTCTTGATCAGGCGACGGGAGGCAGCGAGAGAGAGCGGAAGGCGAGAACAGGGATAGGGCAGAGATAGGGAGCCAGTGGAGGGTGCGAAGCAGAGGCATGAGAGTAGCGAGGTTGGGAGCAAACGAAGCAGGGAGAGCAGCGACTGATCCAGTGTGTTCCTCTCAGGTTTACCCAGCAGTAGCCCGGCCAGCAGTCTGAGTTCAAGCCGCAGCAGTCTGGCTTCTAACAAAGGTAAGAGAATCTCCTGGGACCTCGGAGCGGATCGCCTCCCAGCCGCTCAAACGGGGCGAGACTTTTTAATTTGTATTTTTTATTTCTTAATTTTTTTTTTAATTTCAGTTGTGTTCATTTTTCGATTCTTTTAATTGTTCTATTTCTAAAAACAATTTTTTTTTTTTTTTACATTTTATAATTAAAAACCAATTTTTAAGTTGTTCTTATCAAATTCTGTGTTAATGGAATGGTTTAAGTGTGTGTCAGTGTGTGTGCGTGTGTGTCAGTGTGTGCGTGTGTGTGTGTGTGTGTGTCAGTGTGTGCGTGCGTGTGTGTGTGTCAGTGTGTGTGTGTGTGTCAGTGTGTGTGTGTGTCAGTGTGTGCGTGTGTGTGTCAGTGTGCGTGCATGTGTGTGTGTGTGTCAGTGTGTGCGTGCATGTGTGTGTGTGTCAGGGTGCGTGCGTGCGTGCGTGTGTGTGTGTGTCAGTGTGTGTGTCAGTGTGCGTTTGTGTGTGTGCGTGCGTGTGTGTGTCAGTGTCAGTGTGTGTGTAAGGGTGTGTGTGTGTGTGTGTGTGTGTGTGTGTGTGTGTGTGTGTCAGTGTCAGTGTGTGTGTCAGGGTGCGTGCGTGCGTGGGTGTGTGTGTGTGTGTGAACCGTTTTGGGATCCTTGCAATGAAAGGTGCTGTAGAAATGTGAGTCGTTTAGCAGACGCTTTTATCCAAAGCGACTTAGAGACTAGGGGGGTGAACTATGCATCATCAACAACTGCTGCTGCTGCAGAGTCTGCTACCAGCTAGTGGTCTTGGTCGACTGTCCTGTGGAGGGCGGTTCTGCTGGCACGGTGGTTTGCAGGCGCCTCTCAGCCTGTGTGTCTTGCAGACGGGGAGGAGGACCCGGTTGAAGACAGGGCGGACCGGGAGGATGATCTGAGCACGCTCCACCCCGGGGCTCTGCTCTTCCGAGCCGCGGCGCTGCAGAGCTTCCCCATGATGGCGGACGCGCTGGCGCACGGAGCCGACGTCAACTGGGTCAACGCCGCTGAGGAGAACCGCAGCCCGCTGATCCAGGCCGTGAGCGCGGTACGAGAGAGCCTTCCCCACTCCCCTCTCCCCTCATCGTTCCCCCTCCCTGAACCGCAGCCCCGCTGATCCAGGCCGTGAGCGCGGTACGAGAGAGCCTTCCCCACTCCCCTCTCCCCTCATCGTTCCCCCTCCCTGAACCGCAGCCCGCTGATCCAGGCCGTGAGCGCGGTACGAGAGAGCCTTCCCCACTCCCCTCTCCCCTCATCGTTCCCCCTCCCTGAACCGCAGCCCTGCTGATCCAGGCCGTGAGCGCGGTACGAGAGAGCCTTCCCCACTCCCCTCTCCCCTCATCGTTCCCCCTCCCTGAACCGCAGCCCTGCTGATCCAGACCGTGAGCGCGGTACGAGAGAGCCTTCCCCACTCCCCTCTCCCCTCATCGTTCCCCCTCCCTGAACCGCAGCCCTGCTGATCCAGGCCATGAGACCATACCATCCCCACTCGCCTCTCGCCACCTCTCACTCATTTTTCCTTTGTATAAGCTGTGCTGACATCTCTCTCTCTCTCTCTCTCTCTCCTCCTGTATCCCAGGATTCCCTGGTGGCCTGCGAGTTCCTGCTTCAGAACGGAGCAAACGTCAATCAAACCGATGCTCGGGGGCGGGGCCCCATCCACCACGCCACGACCCTGGGTCACACGGGGTGAGAATACACCCCCTTGCACTGAATACACGCCCCCTACACTGAGAATATACCCCCTGCACTGAATACACCTCCCTGCACTGAATACACCCCCTGCATTGAATACACCCCCTGCACTGAATACACCCCCTGCACTGAATACACCCCCTGCACTGAGAATACACCCCCCTGCACTGAGAATATACCCCCCCTGCACTGAATACACCCCCCTGCACTGAATACACCCCCCTGCACTGAATACACCGCAGGGAAGCTGTCTGCAGGGCTGGGGCTGCCAACGCTGGCCCTTCCACTCTTGGTCTTTGTTCCAACCCTGTCCTAAACTGTTCGATTGAACCATTCCAGAGCTTGGAGTAAGTAGTGATCTCATGTCAGCTGTTATGGGGAGTGCTGGGTGCTGAGCGGTGTGGTGTGTTGTGTTGTCGGCAGGCTGGTGTGTTTGTTCCTGAAGAGGGGAGCGGATCAGAGCGCCCGGGACGGGGATGGCAGAGACCCCCTCACCATCGCCATCGACAACGCCAACGCAGACATCGTCACACTGTGAGTGGAGCAGGGAGGAGGGAGGAGCCTGGTAGAGGAGGGAGGAGCCTGGTAGAGCAGGGAAGAGGGAGGAGCCTGGTGGAGGAGGGAGGAGCTTGGTAGAGCAGAGAAGAGGGAGGAGCCTGGTAGAACAGGGAGGAGCCTGGTAGAGCAGGGAGGAGCCTGGTAGAGCAGGGAAGAGGGAGGAGCCTGGTGGAGGAGGGAGCTTGGTAGAGCAGAGAAGAGGGAGGGCCTGGTAGAGGAGGGAGGAGCCTGGTAGAGCAGGGAGGAGCCTGGTAGAGCAGGGGAGAGGGAGGAGCCTGGTAGAGCAGGGAGGAGCCTGGTAGAGCAGGGAAGAGGGAGGAGCCCAAATGCATGATGTAGTCTCATAAGAGCCGGATGCCTTTTTTCAGCTATCTTCAGTGTCATGCAGGAAAAGATTCATAGTTATGAATGATATAGAAAATAGACCACGTGCTTCTCTCACATATACTAGGCTAATGAAAGCTAGCATGCTCCTGACTCCTCTCTCTCTGTCGCCCCCTTTAGACTACGCCTGGCCAAGATGAAGGAGGAAATGATGCGCGAGATGGAAGGGTCCTACGGCCAATCAGGTCAATGCGGGGAGCAGGAGGGGGGGCGGGGTCGCCGGAAGAGCCTGCAGGCTCGAATGAACCAGCTGGCAGGGTGGGCAACCGGGGGGGACACCGAATAGGGGGGGGTGGGGGGCGGAATACCCCACAGCAAACACTCAAACAGAACCACACTGCACTGATACTCAGGAGACCCGGGGTCAGTTAGAATTAGAATTACAGCAGCATTGTGTGATGAAATTGTAAATTACAATACAGTGCTGCTTGGGTCAGCTACAATTCTAGTTACAATGATGCTACAGTAATTATAATTAAAACGACAATGACACTAACAAGTTAAATACACAACTACACACATTAACATGTTAACAAAATGAAAAAACTATATATATATTTATACCAGTATACTGGGTGAATAAAAACACTACCTGTATTCAAAATTGTACATAATAACACAATGTATATTCATCAGTTTCTCTGGGTGACTAGAAAACACTGCTCTGTATTTAACCAGTTAAACTGAAAAGGTTCAATAAATGAACCTGCTTATCTGTGTTTTAAAGATCCCTATTCTGTGTTTAAACCCATCGAATCTGTAAATCTGTGTTTTAAAGATCCCTATTCTGTGTTTGCCAGTAAGTGTGTTCCCTTTCTCAGGAGATGTATCAATGTGTGTCTGTTACTGCGTCGCTGCACTGAAGCCTTTGTGTTTTCAATATTGTCGCAATCTTCTCAACGTGATGACAAACAGAATCAAATGCTGTAAAACAAGAAAATACTGCGTTTGTTAAAACTCTGCAAAATGAATGTGCCGTGAAATACGTTATTCATATATAAAACAAGCGCCAACATGTATTGCAGCAAAAATGGACCTTTGAAGGTCGTCCGCGAAATTCAAATCCTGTTTTACAGTATGCAATAGTCATTAAAGTGTTCCAGAGCGCCCCCTGCAGCGTGTACAAGAAACGCATTGCTGTGTCCCGTGCTGTTGTCCAAACAAAATACTTTTGCCTTTTTTAGGACGTGTGATTTTTCAAAACGTTTCAAAAGAGTCGGCAATGCGTTTTCAAAACATCACGCCGCGATCCGGACCGGGACATCTCAAAGGGGAACAGGCTTGTTGTGAACATTGCAGGGGGTGTGGGACACTTTTTAGGGTTGTATTCAATCAAAACACACAGAGCCTGCTTTGTTCCCCTGTTGGCGATCCCAGATACGTTTCTGACTCTTCTGCGAATGCCTGCTGTTTCCAGATTTCTTTTACAGCGCTAATCAATCAGACAGCTATGGCCAGGATTCAATCAGAATTGCCTTTATATAGCTATAGCGGTGCCATAGCTTTCCAGCCTGTGTTAAGTTTGATTGAATGGCGCTTTAAAAAGCTGTGTTGATTGAATCCACCCTATAAATTTAATCTGGACTGGGGTGTAATACAGTTAGGGGTTCTTAATTTTTTTGGGGGGGGGTTAAACTGACACCCCGTTCTCAAAACCAGTTGATCAGGGCTGTATTTCTTTCTCAGTTATCACAGATTTCATAATTGCTGTGTAATATGCAGATCCCATTTCTGAAAGAATCGTGTAAATATACAGATTTTTTTTTTAGCATTTAAAAATAAATACAGCAAGCGTTTGTCTGTTTGACGCGCTGCCTGTCACGCTGCATTCAGGAACCTGGCAGCTGGTTTCGTTTTGCTTCCTTCCAGTAAATGATTGAACACACACTGCACGATTTCTTCAAAATGTTTTCAACTAAAAAGACACCAGCTGCATCAAAGACTGGCAATATTTCTGCTAAAGATGGCTCTGTATTGTGTTTGTTAATTCGATGCTGGTGAAAATCTTGAAATACATATTTTTAGACCATAAAATGCGGTGAAATAAGCCATCTTTTACAGTGAAAATAAAATACAGCTCTCTAATACAATCCTGTAGTGTTTTAAAATTCATAGTCACCCTGTGTTTTCTGAAGCCCAATTGAGAACCCCTCACTATAGCGCTTTCAGTCCGCGTGTCCTGTCGCGTGGCCCTGTGGTCTGTGAAGTGTTTCATCGCTCTGTCTCTCTGTCTCTCTCTCTCTCTCTCTCTCTCTGCTCCCCAGTCGTCCGGGGGAGCTGCAGTGTTTGCAAGCTTTGTGTTGTCACCAGCCTTCTGCATTCAAACAGGTAAAACCGTTCGGATTTTATGCATTTGAAAGTCTTGACGCTGTGCCGGCATTTTCTTTGTTTTTATGGAGCTACCTTTTACCCTGCACTTCCATATTCAGGCTTTAAAAACATGTTTTGAGATTTGAAAACCTACCTGGAGGAAATTGCCAGACGAAGAAGCAATCGCAGGAATACCTAGAGTAACGCTGCACTCAAAGTGATTACTGTGTGATTACGTTGTAGTTCCTTTGCAAAGACATGTGTGTTTACACATCGTTACTTAGGCATAGTTAAAACAAATTTGCACGATATAACCCGAACCCTTTTCGGATACAGTTTTGTACAAACGTTTATCATGCAAACAGATGTCTGCATTCAGTACATTGTAACTGCATAATCCCATTGTGGTGATATGTAAGCGCACGTGTGTTTACTAACTACTGTGTAAACACACAGTAATCTGAGACGCACCATGGAAAGTGGAATGATTATGTGGGCTCCAGGCACTTCTAAATAGTTTAAGGTACTCCCTTGTATATTCTATAGAGAAGAATGGATTTTCTAGTCTCCTTTAAGAATTGATACCCGTTTAGCCATTTGTGAATAATATTAAGATGTTTTATATTTTAGATATTTTATAGTTCAGTATAATATAAGTTTGGCAGGTATAGTTCCATACAGTACAGTTCAGTCTAGTACAGTCATTCGTTCCCAGAGCTGGAGAGACAGAGAGGAGCACAATTCTGTATGTTCCAGTCTAGTGCAGTTCAGTGCTGTGCTGTATCAGTTTTAATCCCTATAAAACCCCTTCTTTTCCTGCGTTACAGGAAATAGGATCCCAGCCTTCACATTAGTTTCCAAAGGGAACCACAGAACACAAGTGTGAAGCGCAGGTGGGGTCCTTTTAACTGTTACACAGGAAGGAAGTGAGCTGATCCAGGAAGTGTGTGTGTGTAACGCCCTTTCAATCCCGTTCTTGCGTTGCAGGTGATGAAACGTACCACGATATCTTCCGAGACTTCTCTCAGATGGCGTCCAATAACCCAGAGAAACTGAACCGCAGGAGTGACGACCTTAAGACCTCCACACTGTAGGGGGCGACGAAGTGCCCTGCCTGTCACTCGCTGCCTGCTATTGCTGGGGAGGTTGTCGTGGCGATTTTAGGTCACGGTCAGCCTGGTAAACATTAGGAGGGGAGACTCTGAAACCGTGAAATGCTGCCATTGTTTTTCACAATATATATATATATATATATTTTTTTATTTTTTATTTTACTTCAGGGCTTAAAGACTTGTGTCTCTTGGTTTCAGGTAAAATAAATTATCTAAAGCAAAACATTTATGGTTGACTAATAAAGACCTACGAAGTGTTTTAACATCTTCAGTAAATTTGTAATGTGATTTGTTGCTACCTGGTTGTAAACAAACTTTGCATTGGAAATGTGTCAATGTGGAATTGGTATAAAAAACCTGCCATTTAAAATGTCTGTTCGTTAGGTCGTTAATTAGTGTGTACGTTAAAACCGCACTTTAGCCATCTCAGTAAAAGACCACCTCTGCTTTTACCAACTGTTTTTACCTATTTGTTTGCCTGCAATACACTAGCTGTGCACTAGGTGGTGCTGGCGTGCATTAGTATAAATACCCTTTGACTGCCTACATTATGTCAACTGAGGTTTTAGTTCCCCATTGCTTTATATGGGGAAACACCGACATCCTCATAGGAGGTCACCATGCATTTGCGTGCTAGTCTTCCATTTTATATTTCTCTCTCTCTCTCTCTCTCTCTCTATAACTAACCTGTTGGGGTCCAAGCCTTCTCAGTATTCATTGCGATAGGGACCACTCTGATTTGCAAGCACCATAAATAGGCAAAGGGAAAACAAACAGAATGTAATTGGAAACCGTTTGCTCGTTAATATAGCAAATTATGAATTTGTCGTTTTTGATTCAAATGCTGATTCAACATTTTCTAATGCAAATACGGAAGGAACAATCACTTTACCAGACTGAGCCAATTCCCTTCAAATTACACTTTTTAAAATCCTTTCAGCTGCAGTTACACCTTTTGACCAAGTGGTGGCACTGTGTGCTAAGGTAACATCGATCAAATACAGCAGTTTACAACAAAGCAAAAAAAAAAACAATGTTATTTTGCATCCCTAGTTGTTAAAAGTGTAAAATAATATATGACGTTGTATGAGTTTGTGCCTGTGTTTTAATAGCGTTGTCAGTGTCACTGTGTCCCTTGTTCAAAAGATCAGTAATACTGCTTGATCCCCAGAACAGAGTCAGAAATCAAGGCTTTAAAATCCATTCTCTTACTGCTTATTAGCTTTATTAATATTATTACTGGTACCCCTTTTAAAGGAGCGCTGACCATCTTTAAAATCCATTCTCTCATCACATATTAGCTTAATTAACACTCGCTGGCCCATAAGTCCATCTACCTGCTGCACACATTTGTGCATTATCTGCATATTAAGCTTTTAAAAAAAGCTGATTTTCAGATCAGCACTGCAGATTACCCAGGAGTTGCTGTTGTTTCCTGGTAGCTGGGCACTTCCTGTGCTGTAGGTACAGTCTCTCAAGTTCAGAGATCTGTTGGGGGTCAGGCAATGTCACTGGTTGATGGTTTTTATAAAGATGAGGATATCATGAAACCACTCTAGGATCGGCCGTTTTGGCTCTAGCTCCTGTATTTCGTTCACAATGCTGTCTCCATGTGTGAGCCAAAATGGCGGCAGTTGCCGAGCCTGGTCTGCTGTAAAATTTCAGTTAATTTCAGGCCTGCTGTGAGACAGCTGTATAGATTCTGTGTCTATTTGTGTTTTAATTGATTTGCTGTTTTTATTTTTTTCTTTCTGCATCATAAAAAGATTTTTAAATAAACTAATTAAATATTTTTCTTGTAGTCTGTGTAGCTCTTGTCTGTTTGCAATAAAAAAAGCAGAATTTCAGGAACAATTATTAGCTGCAAAACATGTGGGTGTGTAGAGAAAAGACATTCCGGAATAATTATTATTGTCAAACTTCTCACTGTGGGTGACGCTAGCATTTCTTTTGGTGGCTGTAGTGTGGAATAGTGGTTAGGGCTCTGGACTCTTGACCGGAGGGTCGTGGGTTCAATCCCAGGTGGGGGGACACTGCTGCTGTACCCTTGAGCAAGGTACTTTACCTAGATTGCTCCAGTAAAAACCCAACTGTATAAATGAGGAATTGTATGTAAAAATAATGTGATATCTTGTAACAATTGTAAGTCGCCCTGGATAAGGGCGTCTGCTAAGAAATAAATAATAATAATAATAATAATAATAATAATAATAATAATAATAAAATAGAATTTGCTTTTTGCAAAGAATGACACACACACGCTTTATCTACAAATAAGAATATTAAATATTGAAATAGACAAATGTTACAAATCGCTGTTTTCAAAAGAAATATATATATTTTTTTCTCATTAAAATCCCCATTGCATTTCAATATATAAAAGGATAAAATAAGACTTGACTAACTAGTCCCTGGCTGGGTTTCAATCCTGTAATCTGTGCCAGCAGCACCAAACACCTAACAAAACAACTGTAAGGATGATTTCAACCAGGATTTAAACACAAAGCTTCCTAAACTAGAGAAAAATAAGCAGACAGACCTTTCCTTTTTCACTAGCAGTGCCGTACCGCTGATCACTTCATGAGAACATTTTAAAATCACAAATGTGAAAGAAAGGCAGTTTCTCCAGACTGCACTCCTCCTCGGTGTTTGCACGCTCATTAACCCTTTCAGTCTTAACTGTTTCAAAGAACGCCACGGCCTGTGTGAAGGAAAGAAGCGACCCGAGGTTTCTGTGTTGTGATAAAAAGCAACTTTGAAACATCCTGCCTGGGCTGTGCTGTTATACAGGCGAGTGCAGACTCGTGGAAGTTTGAGGAGATTCCTTCACTGGAATACAGGAGTGATTTTTCAATACGTCTGGGGTTAAAAAGTACTGATTTTATGAAATCCCATCTACCAGATTATATGTTTTTGTTCTCATGTATACTCGATAAGAAGTTACTTTTTCAATCATATAATTTTGCATTCTTCAGTAATAATTCAGGACTGAAAGGGTTAAACAGGTTTCATGTTTATACACACACACACACACACACACACAACCCCACCTACACACAAACACACACCAGACAGACAGACACACACACACACACCTATACACAAACACACACCAGACACACACACCTATACCCAAACAGACACACACAAACAAACAGACACACACACACACACACACACCTATACACAAACAGACACACACACACACACACACACACACACCCCTATACACAAACAAACACACACCTATACACACACACCTATACCCAAACAGACACACACACACACACACCTATACACAAACAGACACACACACACACATATACACAAACAGACAGATACACACACACACACCTATACACAAACAGACACACACACACACACCTATACAGACAGACAGACAGACACACACCCCCACCTACACACACACACAAACACACCTCCCCCCCTACACATAGACAGACAAGCTCCTGTTCTGATTGGCTCACAGAGGTAGACGAATAAGTTGATTGGCTTGTTTGGCTGCATCAGCAGTTTGCGTCCTCGACCCGCGTAGCACTGTGGTTCTGACCCGACCCGGAGAAGGTCACGGTCTCACTCGGTCCGGTCACCAGGGCCGCTTGGGGTTCCATGGAGTTCAGGGGTTCTGGTTGGCTGCTGCTGCTGGGCCCGGTTCCGTTGGTTATTGGTCCAGGCTCGGGGCACTGGTTCTGAGGGCCCGAACAGGAGAAGAAGCGGGGCAGAGCAAACAGAACCAGCGTCCCGGCCAGCAGGAACGCCCCCGCGACCAGGAACGAGGCAGTGAAATCCCCAGTGAGGTCCCTGAGCCAGCCTGAGGGGAAGACGGGCAGCGAGTTACACGAGAGACACAGCATTCACACACACACACAGGGCAGCGAGTTATACGAGAGACACAGCATTCACACACACAGAGGGCAGCGAGTTACACGAGAGACACAGCATTCACACACACACAGGGCAGCGAGTTACACGAGAGACACAGCATTCACACACACAGGACAGCGAGTTATACGAGAGACACAGCATTCACACACACAGGGCAGCGAGTTATACGAGAGACACAGCATTCACACACACAGGGCAGCGAGTTACACGAGAGACACAGCATTCACACACACAGGGCAGCGAGTTATACGAGAGACACAGCATTCACACACACACAGGGCAGCGAGTTATACAAGAGACACAGCATTGAATTAATAACAGATAAAAAATTAGATAAAATGCTAGCTTGTAGAAATTGAACAATTCAAAGAAATGTAATTGGAATTTTAAAAAAAAAGTGCTCTCTGAAGACACACGCAAAGCGCCCCCCCTCTCACCTGACAGCGGGGACCCCAGCAGCCCCCCCACGCTCTCGATCATCTGCAGCAGCCCCAGCGCCCCGAAGATGCGCCCCACTCCCACGATATCGGGGAGCAGCGAGAACACCACGGGGGTCATGGCTCCGGAGCAGAACCCGTAGACCAGCCCCAGGGCGAGCAGGACGGGGTAGGAGCTGCCGAGCGGGATCACCAGCATGGAGAGGCCGGTCAGCCCCGTCCACAGAGCCAGGATGTGAGGCAGCCTCACCCTGCGCAGGTCCGACACCCAGCCGGACACGCCCCGGCCCAGCAGGTCCGTCAGCGCGGTCAGAGACATGACCAGGGCCGCCTGGTACTCGGAGAAGCCCTTCCGTTGGATGTGTGCCACCAGGTGGACATAGGGGATGAAGTAGCCGGCGTTGAAGAGGGTGATGGCGGCCGTGTAGGTGAGGAAGGGCCAGTGCCTGAGCAAGGAGAGGTCGAACAGGGACCACAGCCTGGAGAGGAGCGGGGGGGAGGAGGAGGAGGAGGAGCTGGGGTGCTGGGAAAAAACAATGGAATAGAAAGCCTTGCATTAGACCAGGGCTTCTCAAAACCAGCGCTTTCTGGTTTTCGTTTCAACTGAGCGCTCAATTACTTCTTATTTGTGGAGTAGTGGTGAGGGCTCTGGACTCTTGACCGGAGGGTCGTGGGTTCAATCCCAGGTGGGGGACACTGCTGCTGTACCCTGGAGCAAGGTACTTTACCTAGATTGCTCCAGTAAAAACCCAACTGTATAAATGGGGAATTGTATGTAAAAATAATGTGATATCTTGTAACAATTGTAAGTTGCCCTGGATAAGGGCGTCAGCTAAGAAATAAATAATAATAATAATAATTATTTAGCAGACGCCTTTATCCAAGGCAACTTACAGAGACTAGGGTGTGTGAACTATGCATCAGCTGCAGAGTCACTTACAACTACGTCTCACCCGAAAGACGGAGCACAAGGAGGTTAAGTGACTTGCTCAGGGTCACCCAATGAGTCAGTGGCTGAGGTGGGATTTGAACCGGGGACCTCCTGGTTACAAGGCCTTTTCTTTAACCACTGGACCACACAGCCTCTTAACCCTTAACTGAACTAATCACTTCCTTGATTAGACCTTTTTTTTAATTGTTCTCGGCTCAAAGTTGCAGATGTCAAGTTATAAGATTTTACAGTTAACTTGTAATTAACTGTAAAAAACTGTAAAAGTATTAGTTCAATTAGGGGTGTGTTAGTTCAGTAATTGAGAGCTCAGAAGACACGAGAAGCCCTATATATTAGACATTACCCTTGCAGAGGTGTGAATGGTTCTACAATACAGTAGTCACATCAGCAGAGGAAAATGAAAATTACCTCAGTGACAGAAAAGTGTGAATCAAAACTCAACGTCAAATCAAGTGTGTCTCCCTGAACAACTGTCCTGGCCCTTATTACCTGATCTGAATGAAGTGAGTCTGTTCTGCACTCAACTCCATAAGAAATTCTGTAGAGATGCCAAACTCAGTCAAGCAGACAAAAGGTTTCAGCTTGTGTCTGGACCTAGCTAAGCTCTCCTGTGAGCCCTGGGGTGAGTCTGGCTGCTCTTCGCTGGACTCTCTCCAGTCACAGCGTCCTTTTTGTGTTACGGAGGGAGCAGAACCGAACACAGTATTGTAAGCGTCCCCAGTGCGTCACGCAGCCTCGTCAGAACCGCCTTGGACTGAACCTTTTGCCTATAGAACCCGTTCTGTTTGCTTCTGGGATTTTGATAATAAGGTGCTGGTGAGATGTCTTGATACTTCCACCTTAAAACCTAAACGTGTTTGCCCTTGGCATTCTTCCTGCAGCTACAGAAGTAACATTTACCTCATAAATAAATCGCCAGTCTGTCAGTGTAGGAATGCTGGGAAATTCTCACCACATGAACACAGACTGCGGACAGTTTGGTCGTGTTTTGCTTCTAGCTTTCTTTCTTTCTATCTCTCTGTTTCTTATTTCTCTATCATCTTTCTTTCCTTCTATTTTCTCTCATTTCTTTTGTTTCTTTCCTTCTCTTTCTATCTTTCTTTTTCTATCTCTTTTTATCATCTTTTTGTTCTCTCTCTCATTTGTCTCTCATTTCTCTCTCTTTCTCATGTCGGTCTGTCTCTAAAGGGCAGCAGTGTGGCGTAGTGGTCAGGGCTCTGGACTCTTGACCGGAGGGTCGTGGGTTCAATCCCAGGTGGGGGACGCTGCTGCTGTACCCTTGAGCAAGGTACTTTACCTAGATTGCTCCAGTAAAAACCCAACTGTATAAATGGGGAATTGTATGTAAAAAATAATGTGATATCTTGTAACAATTGGAAGTCGCCTGGATAAGGGCGTCTGCTAAGAAAGAAATAATAATTTCTGTCTCTCATTTCTCTCTCTTTCTCATGTCGGTCTGTCTCTCATTTCTGTCTCTCTCTCATGTCTGTCTGTCTCTCTCATTTCTGTCTCATGTCTGTCTCTCTCTCATGTCTGTCTCTCATGTCTGTCTCATGTCTGTCTCTCTTTCTCATGTCTGTCTCTTTCTCGCTCATGTCTGTCTCTCTCATGTCTGTCTCTTTCTCATGTCTGTCTCTCTTGCTCATGTCTGTCTCTCTTTCTCATGTCTGTCTCTCTTTCTCGCTCATGTCTGTCTCTTTCTCGCTCATGTCTGTCTCTCTCATGTCTGTCTCTTTCTCATGTCTGTCTCTTTCTCATGTCTGTCTCTCTTGCTCATGTCTGTCTCTCTTGCTCATGTCTGTCTCTCTTGCTCATGTCTGTCTCTCTTGCTCATGTCTGTCTCTCTTGCTCATGTCTGTCTCTCTTTCTCGCTCATGTCTGTCTCTCTTTCTCGCTCATGTCTGTCTCTCTCATGTCTGTCTCTCTCATGTCTGTCTCTCTTTCTCATGTCTGTCTCTCTCTTTCTCATGTCTGTCTCTCTTTCTCATGTCTGTCTCTTGCTCATGTCTGTCTCTCTTGCTCATGTCTGTCTCTCTTTCTCATGTCTGTCTCTCTTTCTCGCTCATGTCTGTCTCTTTCTCGCTCATGTCTGTCTCTCTCATGTCTGTCTCTTTCTCATGTCTGTCTCTCTCTTTCTCATGTCTGTCTCTCTTGCTCATGTCTGTCTCTCTTGCTCATGTCTGTCTCTCTTGCTCATGTCTGTCTCTCTTGCTCGCTCATGTCTGTCTCTTTCTCGCTCATGTCTGTCTCTCTCATGTCTGTCTCTTGCTCATGTCTGTCTCTCTTGCTCATGTCTGTCTCTCTTGCTCATGTCTGTCTCTCTTTCTCGCTCATGTCTGTCTCTTTCTCGCTCATGTCTGTCTCGCTCATGTCTGTCTCTTTCTCATGTCTGTCTCTTTCTCATGTCTGTCTCTCTTGCTCATGTCTGTCTCTCTTGCTCATGTCTGTCTCTCTTTCTCGCTCATGTCTGTCTTTTTCTCGCTCATGTCTGTCTCTCTCTTTCTCATGTCTGTCTCTCTCTCATGTCTGTCTCTCTTTCTCGCTCATGTCTGTCTCATGTCTGTCTCTCTTTCTCATGTCTGTCTCTCTTTCTCATGTCTGTCTCTCTTTCTCACTCATGTCTGTCTCATGTCTGTCTCTCTTGCTCATGTCTGTCTCTCTTGCTCATGTCTGTCTCTCTTGCTCATGTCTGTCTCTCTTTCTCGCTCATGTCTGTCTCTTTCTCGCTCATGTCTGTCTCTCTCTTTCTCATGTCTGTCTCTCTTTCTCATGTCTGTCTCTTTCTCGCTCATGTCTGTCTCATGTCTGTCTCTCTTTCTCATGTCTGTCTCTCTTTCTCATGTCTGTCTCTTTCTCATGTCTGTCTCTCTTTCTCATGTCTGTCTCTCTTTCTCATGTCTGTCTCTCTTTCTCATGTCTGTCTCTCTTTCTCGCTCATGTCTGTGTCTCTCTCTTTCATTTCTGTCTCTTTCTCATGTCGGTCTGTCTCTGCCTTTCATTTCTCTCTTTCATGCATGCACCCTCATCAGAACCGCCTTGGACTGAACCTCTTGCCTATATAACCCATTCTCTCTCTCTCTCTCTCTCTGTGGGTCTGTTCTGGTTCCGCCCAGGTGAGATTGGGTCCCTACCTGCGGGCTGGTTGTGATGCTCTGGTCCTCCTGGAGCCTCAGGGGTCTGAGCAGAGCCCCGCACACCAGCAGGTTCAGGCTGAGCCCCCCCAGGATAAGCAGGGCCCCCCGCCAGGCGTAGTGATCCACCAGGAACTGGAAGAGCGGAGAGAAGGCAAAGGAGGCCACGCCCACCCCCATGAACCCCACCCCCGTGGCCAGGGTGCGCCGCTGGTGGAAATAGCGGGTTACCATGGCGACGGAGGGGGTGAAGACCAGCGCCCAGCCCAGACCTGAGAGAGAGAGAGAGAGAGAGAGAGAGAGAGACAGAGAGAGAGAGAGAGAGAGAGAGAGAGAGAGAGAGGGGAAAGAGAGAGAGAGAGAGACAGAGAGAGCAAGAGAGAGAGAGAGAGCTTATTTTATAGCTTAACTTATAGCTTTATAGCTTAACTTATTATTATTATTATTTATTTCTTAGCAGACGCCCTTATCCAGGGCGACTTACAATTGTTACAAGATATCACATTATACATTATTTCACATTATACAGATACCACATTATTTTTACATACAATTACCCATTTATACAGTTGGGTTTTTACTGGAGCAATCTAGGTAAAGTACCTTGCTCAAGGGTACAACAGCAGTGTCCCCCACCTGGGATTGAACCCACAACCCTCTGGTCAAGAGTCCAGAGCCCTAACCACTACTCCACACTGCTGCCCTGTTAATAACGTGGTTATTATTTATATTTGTTTACCATTATTATTATCATTATTATTCTCATCAGTGTTATTGTCTATTTAATGTTCAGATGATGTACTGTGTGTACATTGCTTTGGCAATACTGTGAATAATGGTCATGCCAATAAAGCACCTTTGAATTTGAATTTGAATTTGAGAGAGAGCAAGAGAGAGAGAGAGACAGAGAGGAGGGAGAGAAGGAGAGAGAGAAACAGAGGGGGAGAGAGAGGGAGAGGGAGAGAGAGAGACAGAGAGGGGAGAGAGAGAGAGACATGAGGGGAGAGAGAGAGAGAGACACATGAGGGGAGAGAGAGAGAGAGAGAGAGGGGGGGAGAGAGAGAGAGACATGAGGGGAGAGAGAGAGAGGGAGGGAGAGAGAGAGGGGGGACATGGGGAGAGAGAGAGAGAGACATGAGGGGAGAGAGAGAGAGAGAGAGAGAGAGAGAGAGAGAGAGAGAGAGAGAGAGAGAGAGAGAGAGAGGGGGGGAGAGAGAGAGAGACATGAGGGGAGAGAGAGAAAGAGAGAGAGGGAGGGAGGGAGGGAGGGAGGTAGGGAAAGAGGGAGGGAGGGAGAGAGGGAGGGAGAGAGGGGGGACATGGGGAGAGAGAGAGAGAGAGAGAGAGAGAGACATGAGGGGAGATAGAGAGAGAGAGAGAGAGACACATGAGGGGAGAGAGAAAGAGAGAGAGAGGGAGGGAGGAATAGAGATCACTAGATGACGTTGGCTCTTCGTTCTATAAACTGATCTAGCCTGTATAACTCTACATCCTATACATACACATATATATATATAGGCTGAATTATGTCTCAATCCTAAAATTCTAGGTGATGTAAAACTTTTGTCCAGAGCTGTAATACTGAATAAAGGAGTTCCTTTTTGAATTCTATAACTTAATTTCACATTCTTCAGCTCGACAAAAATAATTCAGGAACTGAAAGGGTTAAACAGAATTTTAGGATTGAGACAATGTAAAAACAAAAAAGCAACTATCAGAACATGATTTAGATCTTTTATTTCACATCAAGTAATCCAAGAAACTACAAAATGATCTCGCAAAAAAAGTCTACCTGAAGCCATAATAGCAGTACAGCTGTGTTTCATGTTAGATTTTGAAATGTCGCATTTTTCAATGTGTCAGTTTTTCATTAAGTATGTGGAAAACTATACAAAGCGTCGTGCAATTCAATATGTTAACATTATTCAGCAGGTTTCATTCGACTTTATGAAGCAGAATCAGTTCATTTTATAGGGTGATGCACAGCTGAATATAACTCCTGTAGATATGACACTATTGTAAAGCTGATCCCTTGTTTTTCTATAAATGATTTATTTATTCAAACCAGAGGTCACTAAACTCTACACTCAGGGCATGCTGACCTCGTTCTCTGGCAGCACAACGTGAAACTGCAGGACTGCCAAGTGAAGACCGTTCTAACTTTGCCTGCTTTTAGTTCTCGTTTTATTGCATGTGGTGACTTATTTACGTGCCTGGGTGTCAGAGTTTGAGTCGGTTACTGCAGTTCCACTGCAATCTGGACTTTGAAACTTGGGTTCCAGTGTTAAGGCCAGGGGTTGAAGTCAGCTACACAGTTGCACAAATTAATATTGACGGTGTGACTCCCCCCTGCACACCACGCGGCCGTGCCTTTACCAGAGGAGACCCTCGGGGACCCCTGCGCTCCCCTGACTGTGTGACTCCCCCTGCACACCACGCGGTCGTGCCTTTACCAGGGGAGACCCTCGGGGACCCCTGCGCTCCCCTGACTGTGTGACTCCCCCCTGCACACCACGCGGCCGTGCCTTTACCAGGGGAGACCCTCGGGGACCCCTGCGCTCCCCTGACTGTGTGACTCCCCCCTGCACACCACGCGGCCGTGCCTTTACCAGAGGAGACCCTCGGGGACCCCTGCGCTCCCCTGACTGTGTGACTCCCCCCTGCGCACCACGCGGCCGTGCCTTTACCAGGGGAGACCCTCGGGGACCCCTGCGCTCCCCTGACTGTGTGACTCCCCCCTGCGCACCACGCGGCCGTGCCTTTACCAGGGGAGACCCTCGGGGACCCCTGCGCTCCCCTGACTGTGTGACTCCCCCCTGCACACCACACGGCCGTGCCTTTACCAGGGGAGACCCTCGGGGACCCCTGCGCTCCCCTGACTGTGCGACTCCCCCCTGCAGATCCTCCCTTATTTCCTTACTGTTTTGTGGTGTTTGCAATTGTTCGAATATTGAGTTGGTAAAACATTTTCTCTAAACCTGCCTTTCTACCTGGTAATTCGTAATGCTGTGCTTTTACAAACAGAGCGCTGATCATGAAATAAAGGATTCTTCTTTTACTGAATTCCAGGGGAGTCTCTTTACAGAAACGCCGACTCTGTGCCCTGAACTCGATAAACAACAGACACCCAAGCACAGGACAGCTGCCAAACCAGCAAGGGACGAAGTGTACACGGAGAGAGAGTCATTCAAGATCTAAGAACATGCAAAAACTGCGACATGCTTTTCAGTGCAGCCCCGTTGAAGTGGGGATCGCTGTGCAGGTGTGTTTCTTACCTGAGACGAGTCCGATGGACAGGTACAGGTGAGTCAGGCTGCTGGCCTGAGAGCCCAGGATCATCCCCAAACTGGCCAGGACTCCGCCCACCATCACCACAGACCGCGCGCCCCAGGCATTGCTGAGCGCACTCGCGAGCGGACCTGAACCGGAGAGAGGAGAGAGGAATCAGAGACCCGAATAACCAGGGAGAGAGGAGAGGAGAGGAGAGAGGAATCAGAGACCCGAATAACCAGGGAGAGAGGAGAGAGGAATCAGAGACCCGAATAACCAGGGAGAGAGGAGAGAGGAATCAGAGACCCGAATAACCAGGGAGAGAGGAGAGAGGGATCAGAGACCCGAATAACCAGGGAGAGAGGAGAGAGGAATCAGAGACCCGAATAACCAGGGAGAGAGGAGAGAGGAATCAGAGACCCGAATAACCAGGGAGAGAGGAGAGGGGGATCAGAGACCCGAATAACCAGGGAGAGAGGAGAGAGGAATCAGAGACCCGAATAACCAGGGAGAGAGGAGAGAGGAATCAGAGACCCGAATAACCAGGGAGAGAGGAGAGGAGAGGAGAGAGGAATCAGAGACCCGAATAACCAGGGAGAGAGGAGAGAGGAATCAGAGACCCGAATAACCAGGGAGAGAGGAGAGGAGAGGGGGATCAGAGACCCGAATAACCAGGGAGAGAGGAGAGAGGAATCAGAGACCCGAATAACCAGGGAGAGAGGAGAGGGGGATCAGAGACCCGAATAACCAGGGAGAGAGGAGAGAGGAATCAGAGACCCGAATAACCAGGGAGAGAGGAGAGAGGAATCAGAGACCCGAATAACCAGGGAGAGAGGAGAGGAGAGGAGAGGAGAGGAGAGGAGAGAGGAATCAGAGACCCGACTAACCAGGGAGAGAGGAGAGGAGAGGAGAGGGGGATCAGAGACCCGAATAACCAGGGAGAGAGGAGAGAGGAATCAGAGACCCGAATAACCAGGGAGAGAGGAGAGAGGAATCAGAGACCCGAATAACCAGGGAGAGAGGAGAGAGGAATCAGAGACCCGAATAACCAGGGAGAGAGGAGAGAGGAATCAGAGACCCGAATAACCAGGGAGAGAGGAGAGGGGGATCAGAGACCCGAATAACCAGGGAGAGAGGAGAGAGGAATCAGAGACCCGAATAACCAGGGAGAGAGGAGAGGAGAGGAGAGAGGAATCAGAGACCCGAATAACCAGGGAGAGAGGAGAGGGGGATCAGAGACCCGAATAACCAGGGAGAGAGGAGAGAGGAAAGGAGACGGGGATCAGAGACCTGAATAACCAGGGAGAGAGGAGAGGAGAGGAGAGGGGGATCAGAGACCCGAATAACCAGGGAGAGAGGAGAGAGGAAAGGAGACGGGGATCAGAGACCTGAATAACCAGGGAGAGAGGAGAGGAGAGGAGAGGGGGATCAGAGACCCGAATAACCAGGGAGAGAGGAGAGGGGGATCAGAGACCTGACTAACCAGGGAGAGAGGAGAGGAGGATCAGAGACCTGACTAACCAGGGAGAGAGGAGAGGAGAGGAGAGGAGAGGAGAGGGGGATCAGAGACCTGACTAACCAGGGAGAGAGGAGAGGAGAGGAGAGGGGAATCAGAGACCCGAATAACCAGGGAGAGAGGAGAGAGGAAAGGAGACGGGGATCAGAGACCTGAATAACCAGGGAGAGAGGAGAGGAGAGGGGGATCAGAGACCCGAATAACCAGGGAGAGAGGAGAGAGGAAAGGAGACGGGGATCAGAGACCTGAATAACCAGGGAGAGAGGAGAGGAGAGGGGGATCAGAGACCCGAATAACCAGGGAGAGAGGAGAGGGGGATCAGAGACCTGACTAACCAGGGAGAGAGGAGAGGAGGATCAGAGACCTGACTAACCAGGGAGAGAGGAGAGGAGAGGAGAGGAGAGGAGAGGAGAGGAGAGGAGAGGGGGATCAGAGACCTGACTAACCAGGGAGAGAGGAGAGGAGAGGAGAGGGGAATCAGAGACCCGAATAACCAGGGAGAGAGGAGAGGAGAGGAGAGAGGAATCAGAGACCCGAATAACTAGGGAGAGAGGAGAGGGGGATCAGAGACCAGAATAACCAGGGAGAGAGGAGAGGAGAGGAGAGGAGAGGAGAGGAGAGGAGAGGAGAGGAGAGGAGAGGAGAGGGGGATCAGAGACCTGACTAACCAGGGAGAGAGGAGAGGAGAGGAGAGGAGAGGAGAGGAGAGGGGGATCAGAGACCTGACTAACCAGGGAGAGAGGAGAGGAGAGGAGAGGAGAGGAGAGGAGAGGGGGATCAGAGACCTGACTAACCAGGGAGAGAGGAGAGGAGAGGGGATCAGAGACCTGACTAACCAGGGAGAGAGGAGAGGAGAGGGGATCAGAGACCTGACTAACCAGGGAGAGAGGAGAGGAGGATCAGAGACCTGACTAACCAGGGAGAGAGGAGAGGAGAGGGGGATCAGAGACCTGACTAACCAGGGAGAGAGGAGAGGAGGATCAGAGACCCAAATAACCAGCTGTGCTGAGATCCATTCACCTGTGTGTAGTGTCTGGGTGCAGATGCAATGCTACTCCCCCTTCCTTCCCTTTAACCACCCTTCCTAACCCTCTGCTCCCCCCTCCCTCCCCCCCCGCCCGGTGACTGACTTGCAAACTGCTGCACTGCGACCCCGATGGAAGTGATCCAGGACACGGCTCCAGCCGGCTCCTCGAAATATTCCACGAACTCCACGAAGAACACGCCGAAGGAGCGGATCAGCCCGAACACCAGCGCGGACTCCAGGAAGAGAGAGAACACGATGACCCAGCCCCAGCCCCCGTCCGGGGGAGAGGAGTACCGCGGCATCGCCATGGAGCCCTGCGACACAGCACACACACACACGTGGGGTTAATATACTAGAGGAACCAGAGAGAGAGAGAACGAGAGAGAGAGAACACGATGACCCAGCCCCAGCCCCCGTCCGGGGGAGAGGAGTACCGCGGCATCGCCATGGAGCCCTGCGGCACAGCACACACACACACACACGTGGGGTTAATATACTAGAGGAACCAGAGAGAGAGAGGAGAGAGAGAGAGAACACGATGACCCAGCCCCAGCCCCCGTCCGGGGGAGAGGAGTACCGCGGCATCGCCATGGAGCCCTGCGGCACAGCACACACACACACACACGTGGGGTTAATATACTAGAGGAACCAGAGAGAGAGAGGAGAGAGAGAGAGAACACGATGACCCAGCCCCAGCCCCCGTCCGGGGGAGAGGAGTACCGCGGCATCGCCATGGAGCCCTGCGGCACAGCACACACACACACACACGTGGGGTTAATATACTAGAGGAACCAGAGAGAGAGAGAGAGAGAGAGAGAGAGAGAGAACACGATGACCCAGCCCCAGCCCCCGTCCGGGGGAGAGGAGTACCGCGGCATCGCCATGGAGCCCTGCGGCACAGCACACACACACACGTGGGGTTAATATACTAGAGGAACCAGAGAGAGAGAGAGAGAGAGAGAGAGAGAGAGAGAGAGAGAGAGAGAGAGAGAGAGAGACAGAATGAGAGAGATAGACAGAGAGACACAGACAGAGAGAGAGAGAGAGACACAGAGAGAGAGAGAGATGGAGAGAGAGAGAGAGACAGAGAGAGAGAGAGACACAGAGAGAGAGAGAGAACGAGAGACACAGAGAAAGAACGAGAGAGAGACAGAGACACAGACACAGAGAGAGAGAGAGAGACAGAGAGAGAGACACACACAGAGAGAGAGACACACAGACACAGAGAGAGAGAGAGAGAGACAGAGAGACACAGACACAGAGAGAGAGAGACACACAGAGAGAGAGACACACAGACACAGAGAGAGAGAGAGAGGGAGAGAGCCCTGTGCTGCCCTGTAACACCTGTGTGAGTCGCCTGGGATAAATAAATAACAACAAATAAATAAAAAGCCATACTGACAGAAAAGATCACTACTTGAGTGTTCAGTTACAAACCTCTGATAACAGCAATCTTACTACAAGAGCAGCTGCAGAGGATGAACCTGGCGAGGCGCGGCGGACTCAAAGCAGTTAAACACATCCGGACAGACTCGAGGGGGCATACAAAGAGCAACGGGGACAAGAAATGAAAATAAAGAAACACGAGGCTTGTGCATTTGTAAGGTCAGTGGCGTTCCTGTAAGGAGGGTATATAGAAGCTGCATCTCCCTGCTGGAACCCAAGCCTAGAAACACAGCAGTGTGGAGTAGTGGTTAGGGCTCTGGACGCTTGTGGGTTCAATCCCAGGTGGGGGACACTGCTGCTGTACCCTTGAGCAAGGTACTTTACCTAGATTGCTCCAGTAAAAACCCAACTGTATAAATGGGTAATTGTATGTAATAAATAATGTGGTATCTTGTAACAATTGTAAGTCACCCTGGATAAGGATGTCTGCTAAGAAATAAATAATAAATAATAATAACAATAATAATGACTTTCTTTCGTATGTCTAGGCTTGTCCGAGTGTGACGAAACTTGCCAAGTATGATCTTTAGCTCCAGTTCCTGAGCGCAACACCATTTGAGGGTGCATGGAGGCTTTCTGCCTCTCCGATACCCCACTCGCACTGCTACACTCACCTAGCTAACAGAAACGTGACACCGACTTCCTTGAGCTGTGCTTTCTGTTCCTGTTAGCTGTGCTCCGCTCACATCCTGGGCTTTTCCACTTGAAAGAATGTGGTCGCTAGCACGAGTCTGACTAGAGATATTACAGCATCTCAAACACGCTGCTGATAAAACAGAGAAACGAGCGTTTGTGTGGGACAAGCAGCCACAGGTTCAGGAATGGATTGATTCAAATATAAAGCTGATTCAATTAAACACAGGTTCTATTACTATTATTATTATTATTATTATTATTATTATGAATTAATAATTTAGCAGACGCTTTTATCCAAAGTGACTTAGAGACGAGTGGGCGAACTACGCATCATCAACAACTGCTGCTGCTGCAGAGTCACTTCCAATAGGAGCTCGTTTGTCTCATCCGAAGGACGGAGCACAAGGAGGTTCAGTGACTTGCTCAGGGTCGCGCTTGGAGCACGAAACTGCAGTGCTGACTTTTAAGAAGTGTATTGCTTTGCAAACCTGCTGACTTAAGCACACTAATGCACTGAGTCAGCTACAAGTGTGAGACGCAGCTACAGGCTAAAAATACTGGACTAGAAGATATAAGAAAGAAAAAATAAATACTGGAAGTCATCTGAGAGTGTGCAGATTTTCCTTACCTTAATGATGTCTGTCTCTCCGGTGCAAGCTGATCTTCAGACCTCTAAACCAGCTGAACTCTGTACTGTGAAGAGGAGAAAAAAAAAAAACTCTCATGGATTGAAACCCCTCCCATTTTTAT
The DNA here is from genome assembly GCF_902713425.1 of Acipenser ruthenus. Taxonomy (NCBI): domain Eukaryota; kingdom Metazoa; phylum Chordata; class Actinopteri; order Acipenseriformes; family Acipenseridae; genus Acipenser; species Acipenser ruthenus. The sequence continues at coordinate 1,279,835 of NC_081236.1, forward strand.
GCAAAACAGGACTGGGGCAATGAAGCCACTCCCATTTAGAGGCGGGGTTGATGAACAGAAAAGAAGTTTGGATTCCCTTAAGTTTCATTGCAAGGCCCTCCAGCTGTAGAATTGAATCATTCTGCTTCATAAAATTTAATTCATTATTATTTTTTAGCAGACATCCTTATCCAGGGCGACTTACAATTGTTACAAGATATCACATTATTTTTACATACAATTACCCGTTTATACAGTTGGGTTTTTTACTGGAGCAATCTAGGTAAAGTACCTTGCTCAAGGGTACAGCAGCAGTGTCCCCCCACCTGGGATTGAACCCACGACCCTCCGGTCAAGAGTCCAGAGCCCTAACCACTACTCCAAACTTGCTGAATAATGTTACGTTAACATATTAAATTACACACCACTTTGTAGTTTTCCACATAGCGAAAAACTGACAACAACTGAAAAATGTGACACTGAAATCTAACATGAAATAGTACTGTACTGCTATTATGGCTTCCGGTAGACTTTTTTTGCAAGATCATTTTGTAGTTTCTTTGATTACATGATTATTATGTTCATATAGTCGTTGTTTTTTGAAATCTCAATCCTAAAATTCTAGGTTGATGCAACAGAGCTGTAGATCTGAACCCATTTCTGGTAGACTGTTTGCAGTTGTGCTGCGTCCACAGCTTTATATAGGAGCTGCAAGGTTGTCACATCACATGATCAACCTAATTTCCATCCTTAATCCCGGCTGACTTCGGTAGACCGGTCCTAATAAACTGGCCAGGCAGTGTATACTGCATTTAACATGCATTCTATTTATATTCATGTTTCTGTGACAGGTTGGGTTGAACCATATATACATTTGTGAGAAATTAATACTACATAGATATGCTATTAGATACACAGGACAATATTACACTGTACATTTTCATTTTAAAAAAAAATTATGTTTGTACAGTTTTTTCTCTCAATCCTAAAATTCTAGCGAACGCTAAACTCTTTGCCAGACCTGTACTATTGAAATATTTTAACATAATCCACTTCCAATACTGGACCCAAACTGTACATTTTGAAACCACAAAATTTGCGACGTGACTGAACATAAAAACGAAAAAGCAGGACAGCGAAAGTCAAATATTCAACAGGGTCAATAAAGCTGTAGTTTAAAGATGGCAAATGTTTCAATTAACAATAAAAGCACTGTTTATAATGGCAATAAAACCCTCAGGGCATTTTCTGACAAATCGCTCAGCAGGACGACTCCAATCCCTCTCATCCTGCAAAGTGACAGTTCGGATTTGTTTTTTAACGTCACAATGGGTCCCATTGACAGCACAGCGAGAGCAGCCTCTAGCAGAACGGCTCATTCAGTTATCATATAATAAGTAGAGGTGGATCTTCTCCCCTTCTAGTATAAAAACACCAGAAACAGTTACGAACGAGAGGAGGCGGTTCAGCCCATCCGAGCTCGCCAGGTTCTGAGCAGCTGATTGATCTCAGAACCTTGTCAAGTCTTCAAGGATCCCAGCGATTCTGCCTCCACAGCATGGCTGGGTAACCCATCTCCTCCCCGCTCTCTGTGTGAAGAAGAGTCTCCTTCCCTCTGCCCTGAGTCTAGCTCCACTTCATTTCCAGCTCCTCTGGTCCCGGTTTCTGTGCTGAGCTTAAAGAATTGTTTCAGGCTAACTGTGTCAACTCCTTTTAAGATTTGTAATCAAATCTCAGACCACGCAAGACTCTCCTACACTTCATGCGACTTTATTATCCAAACTGAACCGCGTGGATGAAATCAACATTGACTTTTTTTCACTGTTTTTATTTTAGCTTGCCCAATTATTTCATCCTCGATTTTCTACCCAATTTAGAATGTGCAATTATTCCACCCCACCCACTCCCACTCCCACGCGATAGATGCTGCAGAACGAAGGCTCCCACAGGGTAGTGCTGCGTGCGCAACTCGTAACAGACGTCATCATTATAGGCTACAGCCCAATCACATGATAAGGGTGATACTAAAACAAAATTTATTTCATAACCCTAAACCTAAGGTTCGTCGGGTATTATGATCACGTGGTAGGGGGTGTTGATTACGGCGTTTTGCACAAAAAATTGAATCTAGTTACATAAATAAAGCAGCTTCTCTCATTTCAAAAATGCTTGTGTGCATCGCAGGGTTAAAGCACTAATTAATTTACATTTGCGCATTTTAATTAGTTGCATTTTTTTTCATTCAACTGTTTAAATAGTTCAGGAGCCGGTCGGAGCCCCGCCAGTTCAATTCAGTGCCCTAAATGTAACCTGCACAGACTGATGCACGGCCGGTGTAACTCGTTACACAGGTATCCTTGCGAAACAACAGCTCACAGCGTTACTCCAGTTCAGTTTAACTATTTGAATGACTGCTTCTGCGATTTTAAGAACACGCCAATACTTATTATATAGAAACACAGAACCATTCGCGCTCTCTATCGAATACAGAAGCATTACACAACGCTATAAACACGTGGTTTTTTAAATGTCACGGTTTCTTCTGGTAAAATAATCCACGTCCTGAGCTTGCTTCATATTTTAAATGTATTATTTAGACAGCCAGAGAGGCAAGGTGTTTACAGTGAGACTTTTATTACAGGCACTAAACCGCCCCCCCCTCTTTTATGGTCCGTTTTATAATCGGTGAGACTTCATTTGAAACAGCACCAAACGCACAAGAGACTTTTTACCTCAAAAACGATAAGGTAAGTTCAGGAGTATGTTGTAATCATAAAACCAGTCTGTTAAGTAACTAACGGTCCGGTGGGTTGCTTGGCAGCGGAGATGAGCCTTTTTAGTTCCTATGCGGTGTATATTGAGGGAGGGAACTAAATGGATCAATAAATAGATGTAAATACAATACCGGAGTCCTTTCCATTGAACAGTAGATGTTCTTGTTGTGGTTTGGTCTTTTTTTGTTCTGTTTCAGTACCACTGAACTGCAAGCACTCCCCAGGCGGGTCGTGTTTCCACGAGTCCTTTTTCTGATGCAGTTTTTCTGTTTGCAGAATTCAGACGCTGGGCGCACGCACTTGCAAACACGACAGCTTGCAAACGATTGAAATGGCTAAATTCGACATTTGCATGTAGTCTATGTTATTAATAATAATATGCAGCAATGTGGTGTTCTTAAAAACGCGTGTTTCCATTCATTAAATATACATTTCGGATGCAGGAACTGTACACACAATGCCGACTGTTACAGTGCACGGTGAATCATCAGTTTTTTGTTTTTTTTTAAATCCTTTGCGGTTCATCAAACCCAAAACAGAAGTCCTTTTTTGTTCTCGAACAGCATGCTTCTTCACCGCTACCACTGATGCTGGTAAAAAAATTACACAGCCATCAATTAACCGTTCAGAACGCCAATTTGGGCGTTAAGAAATGGCGACACCTGGTGGATTGGAGGACAACAGCAGGCTTGCCAGCACGGCAGGTGTTGTGGAGAGACCAGACCATAGCTAATACAGTATTGAGCTCCAGGGGAAACCAAAAACAGTTTCTTACAAACTTCAGTCATTTGTCTTTGAAACAAAAGCCTTTAAAGTAATTAATTAGAAAAAAAAGAAGAAGAAAAAATATAGATTTTGGGCTGTTGTCAAAAATACCTTGCCCGTTTTTTATTTATTTATTTATTTTCTTTTTAATTTGGTGATATTTTGTCAGCACCGTACTGTATAAATAATATCGTCAAGTTTAACAATTACTAATTGTAACAAAAAGGCTATACTAGTTAAAAATGATAAATTAACCCCTTAGCAATAGCAACGGTTTATTTGGAGTCGAGAATTCGTAAATTAGGTCTCGCCCACACTTGCATTCATTCAACAGGGGTAGCAGTGTGGAGTAGTGGTTAGGGCTCTGGACTCTTGACCGGTTCAATCCCAGGTGGGGGACACTGCTGCTGTACCCTTGAGCAAGGTACTTTACCTAGATTGCTCTAGTAAAAACCCAACTGTATAAATGGGTAATTGTATGTCAAAAATATTGTGATATCTTGTAACAATTGTAAGTCGCCCTGCATAAGGGCGTCTGCTAAGAAATAAATTATAATAACAGGAGACCTTCTGTAAATGTTAGAAATACCCATACACTGACATATTTTGTCCACTAGATGGTGCCAAAGACTAAGCACCGAACATCACAATGAAAGAACCATTGATCAAACATTTTCCTTTGCATCGCTTTTTACTCTTCTGTGTTAAATATTAAAAAAAGATGGCAAACTACCATTATAAAACTCAAAGATATATTTAATGGCATCATAACATTATATGACCATTTTATTACACAGAACCCAACATTGTATTGTAGCTCAGTCTTTGCAGAAGGGAATGAATGAAGCTTGAGCAAGTTTGTTTTAAAAAAAACTAAAAAAACTACCTTTTCATGAAGCGCTGTACTAATTCCAACGATGGTACTTCCAATTTCAATAACTTTTCACCTTCAGTCACACATTTCTAATTGTAAGTTGCTCTGGATAAGGGCGTCTGCTAAGAAATAAATAATAATAATAATAATAATAATAATTGAATTTTTTGAAACTGTAAAACAGTAATATAACACCATGTAACAAATTTTTTTTTTTTTTTTTGGTTCCTGGGTAGTCAGTGTTATTTCCTAATTGCTTATGCCTCAAAAGTATAGAAAATGGCTATTATTCCCCACAAACTTTGCTTTTGTGACCAGGACAGTGATATTTTGAAATGTACCTATTTCCAATGAGAAAACTGGTGAATTTGTGTCTTTTCGTTCACATAAAGTCAGAAAAAAACAACATATGAATCCAAATTAACATGTATTTATACTAAAGTAATACAAAAATGACTACAAAAGATTTAGAAGTGAGTAGTTTTTCGAGATTTACGATTATACTGTAAATCACTTTCACGAATCAGCCCCCAAATGTAGTCTCCCATCATGTGTTAAAAATTGTGTTACATAGTGTAATCAGACTGTGTGGGATATTTGCTACAATATTCACACTGTATGACGTTTAATATAATACAGTATTCAGTATATGTTGGGTTTGCTGTGTGTGTCTCTTTAAATCACACATTTCAGGGCAGTTTAGGGAAGGGGTGAAAGTGCACGACAGAGGAGACTTGCTCAGTACCTGTGAGTGAATCTGAGGAGGGGGAAGAGAGTAGGACAGCACAGGAACCCTCAGCATTGCCATATAAAGAAATAGAGAATCTACACAGAAAAAAACAGGATTGAGAGGGTGTTCCTTAGGGAGCTTTCACATCGAGCCCAGGTGAAGCGAGGCCGCCCAGTCCAGGACATCCTGTGCAGGGCATGCTGGGAGGAGAGCACTTCCTGTCCGCGCAGGATGCAGATGTGAGTCGGAGCGAGGTTACCGGGACGATAGCCAACACTGTGGTTTAGCCTCTGAGCAAACCTGACAGGAAGCGAGCGCGGGTTAACGCTGCGTCCATTAGTGAGAATGTGACCTGATCCTTTTTGTTCATTGAGTAATCTGATCTAAATTGTTAAAATTACATTTCGAATCAATGAAAAAAACAGCTGCAGGAGGCCCTGACCAAACTGGAAAAAAAATAATCTCTCAGTAAAATGTAATCTGAAAAGTAACTGTGACTACTTTTTCAAAGTAATAAGTTACTGTAACTAGTTGCAATTTTGTTCAAGTGACTTGTAAAGGCAACAGATTCCTTTTTCGCTGGTTACACGTGGTAGAAACAGACAGGTCTGGTCTGCCCGTTTGCTACAGCTGTGTACCCTCGCTGCCACAAAGAGTTAACAAGATGACATCAAAGCCGAGTATTCAAAGCTCCTTCTCTGACAGGAAATGACACGCTGGGTGGTTGCGCGCGCCGTGGATTCGGGCCCTGGCGGAAGCAGGTGTCTGGGGCTACATTGTTCCTCGGCCACACCGCGGACAGGAAGTTGACTCACCGCGGGAGAGTTAATGAGAGAGGAAGGAAGGGCTGTAAACAATACAACGCTGTGTTTGTATTTGAACTGCAAGAATGATTTCAATCCTGTCTAGCTGGGAGTTAACTCGCTGGCTCAAACCAAGTTCAGGGATTTATCGAATAAATGGAAATGATGGCAGTGTCACAGCTGTTATAAAGTATTGCATTGGTGCTGCTATGAAATTCATTCAACTCAGACTGGGGTTTATCACTGCAGGATTACTAATGGCGTTTGCTTAACACTGCGGTTTTCTCTAAGTCTGCCTTTAACTGGCTTTGAGCTGCTTAGAGCTTGTCACAACCTTCCTCATTTCATTCAAAGCATGTGACAGTTTGATTTCATAACTGCTTTATCAATGTACGACAGTCACATGGTCAGGGCTGTATCCTCTCTGTATAAAAACTCTCAGGGCTTCGGTACCATAGACTAGATTATACACCATAGACTGTATGCTGTACACCATATACCATAGACTATAGACCATTCAACGTAGAGTAGCAGACACCAGACCCTGGGTACTGAAAGGTATGGTGAAGCATAGGCAAGCATTGTAAGGCACAGAGAGGTATGGTAAAGCATAGGAAAGCATTGTAAAGCACAGAGAGGTGTGGTAAAGCATAGGGAAGCATTGTAGAGCACAGAGAGGTCTGGTAAAGCATAGGGAAGCATTGTGAAGCACAGAGAGGTGTGGTAAAGCATAGGGAAGCATTGTAAAGCACAGAGAGGTCTGGTAAAGCATAGGGAAGCATTGTAAAGCACAGAGAGGTATGGTAAAGCATAGGGAAGCATTGTAAAGCACAGAGAGATGTGGTAAAGCATAGGGAAGCATTGTAAAGCACAGAGAGGTCTGGTAAAGCATAGGGAAGCATTGTAAAGCACAGCGAGGTGTGGTAAAGCATAGGGAAGCATTGTAAAGCACAGAGAGGTGTGGTAAAGCATAGGGAAGCATTGTAAAGCACAGAGAGGTGTGGTAAAGCATAGGGAAGCATTGTAAAGCACAGAGAGGTCTAGTAAAGCATAGGGAAGCATTGTAAAGCACAGAGAGGTCTGGCAAAGCATAGGGAAGCATTGTAAAGCACAGAGAGGTGTGGTAAAGCATAGGGAAGCATTGTAAAGCACAGAGAGGTCTAGTAAAGCATAGGGAAGCATTGTAAAGCACAGAGAGGTCTGGCAAAGCATAGGGAAGCATTGTAAAGCACAGAGAGGTCTGGTAAAGCATAGGGAAGCATTGTAAAGCACAGAGAGGTGTGGTAAAGCATAGGGAAGCATTGTAAAGCACAGAGAGGTCTGGTAAAGCATAGGGAAGCATTGTAAAGCACAGAGAGGTCTGGTAAAGCACAGGGAAGCATTGTAAAGCACAGAGAGGTGTGGTAAAGCATATTAAAAACATGTTAAACACATAGCATAACCATGAGGATCCTTTACTGTGCAGATTTACTGGGTGAGTACAGTCTGTCTATGAGGTGTGAATGCATAAACACAGTGATGTTCCTTTCCTGCAAACAGAAGCCCATGACAGATCACACTTCCTCTGCCACTGAAGCGGTGGAAATCCCCATTGATCACCAGCGGAAATATGGAACGGAAGCAAATCCAAACAGGGAGCAGCTGTACTGTAACAACACACAGAGCAGGCTTGACAATGCTTCACAGAACTGGGGCTCCGATCAGGAGTACACTGGTGAAGGCACTGGAGCCCAAACGCTGGTCTGCTTGACTCGGTTTAGTTTCAATAACACTGATGAAGGCACTAGAGCCCAAACGCTGGTCTGCTTGACTCAGTCTCTTCTAGTTTCAATAACACTGATGAAGGCACTAGAGCCCAAACGCTGGTCTGCTTGACTCAGTTTAGTTTCAATAACACTGATGAAGGCACTAGAGCCCAAACGCTGGTCTGCTTGACTCGGTCTCTTCTAGTTTCAATAACACTGATGAAGGCACTGGAGCCCAAACGCTGGTCTGCTTGACTCAGTTTAGGTCTGCTTGACTCAGTTTAGTTTCAATAACGCTGATGAAGGCACTAGAGCCCAAACGCTGGTCTGCTTGACTCAGTCTCTTCTAGTTTCAATAACACTGATGAAGGCACTAGAGCCCAAACGCTGGTCTGCTTGACTCAGTTTAGTTTCAATAACACTGATGAAAGCACTAGAGCCCAAACGCTGGTCTGCTTGACTCAGTCTCTTCTAGTTTCAATAACACTGATGAAGGCACTAGAGCCCAAACGCTGGTCTGCTTGACTCAGTTTAGTTTCAAGAACACTGATGAAGGCACTAGAGCCCAAACGCTGGTCTGCTTGACTCAGTTTAGTTTCAATAACACTGATGAAGGCACTAGAGCCCAAATGCTGGTCTGCTTGACTCGGTCTCTTCTAGTTTCAATAACACTGATGAAGGCACTGGAGCCCAAAAGACTAGTGTAATATAGCCATATAGACTAATGTAATATAGCAATATAGACTAATGTTACATGCCAATGTGTATAGAAGCAGTGTATTGCCAGTAATACAAAACTTGTCCACTAGATGGCGTGATAGAAAAAAAACTATTCCCATAAATGTTGAGAAGGTATCAGAGCTTTATTGAACAAGCAGATAGAGGGGCCAGTAACAGAAAACAAAGCCAGCTTTGCAGATAACACAGACATTACAATACAATCGAAGTGAAGGTAACCATGGAAATGACATCGTATTACTGGGATGGTTTTTATTACTTCAATCAAAACGTGCTGTGGAAAACGAGACCACACTGAATTTAGTCACCGCTGCAGAAACATGCTTTGGGGTAAAATGAAGAACGATTGCCCCACACAGCCATTCTGCATTGGGAGTAAGTTGTTACTGTGTATGGAAACCACTGCACCCGTGAGAGGGGTTTTGAATTAAAATCGTTTGCATGTATTTAAAGAGGAGATCTGTTCAGGGATAGTAAGATATTTAGTGAGATAGTAAGATATTTAGTTTACAAAACAGACCGCTCCTGCACAGCGTCGAGCCCCAGTAGCGCCGAGGAACTGGGAACCAGCAGGTACCAGTTAGGAACTAGGGCGACTGGTTAAAGAAGGAGTCGCTTTGTTCTGAAACCAGACGCGGTCTAAAACAAATCAACACAAACTGCTTACAAAATACACAAAAACGGTTTTGAACCAGCAATACTTCTGAAAGACGATGAGCAAGATACTCAAAGGGGTTTAATCCGAATCGCCACCAGGAAAATATCAGTACAATTCTACACTTACCTCTATATGAAAAGTGAGGGTGTCTAACACAATTATGGCACACATTTGACCTGCTATACAGCTGTTGCATACCCATCTGGTGCTTGGAGAAATAAATCTCTGTTTGCAAGCCCTGCTTTCAGATAGTGTTGCACTTCCTGTCGTGAACCAGCTGCTTCCCCTTTTGACGGACAGGCTTTCAGCCAGTAACATGCCCCAGAAAACACTGCTGAGGTGACCGAAGAAGTGTAACAGATATCCTGAGAATAAGGAACGAAAACTTTCTGTAAACTAAGTGCAGTACCAGACAGGTTTTAAAATTCAAATCCATGATAACATGTGTTTCTTTCAAAACTGCACACTTGGGACCTATGCAGCCAATGGAAGCGTAGAACAGGTCGGACATCGCTAGTGGCAATTTGAAGTAAATATCTTTGAGTAACTAGCCCAGGATAATCCAGTTGTAACAGAAAACAGAAACATTTTACAGACACGCGTTTTGGTTTTTCTTAGCAGATATCTTTGGCCAGCAAAAAGACAATTATTTAATTTAATATTTTTTTTTTTTCAATATTCTGTTGTATAGATCCTGCAGTTAACTGCTCTCAAAGCATAAACAGCATCTTATAATATTTAAAGAGGAGGCAAAGAGTTATTCACAGCTCCCTGTCATTCGGTTTCACGATTGATAAAACATGATATCAACATTAAACCATTACATATATATATATATACCGTTTACAGCGTGTTGTTAATTACTGTGTTCAGTCTAATAGACAGTATACTACAATGAAGCTTCATTGTAATCAATGCAATACAAGTAAGTGATAATACCTGTCCGGTGTCACAGAACATTTGTTCCCCCAGGAATGAATATTCAGGAATGTTGGTTCCCCTTCTGAATATTTGTACCCCCTTTATTTTTTGTAACAAAGTCACCTTTGCGTACAAGTCTATATCTGTGTACTTTCAACTAAAACCTTCATTTAAGACCTTTCCCTACCCCTACCCCTAACCCTGCCCCATCCAGTCCCCTCTGGCAGGTCCAGTCTCACCTATAATAATACATGAGATCAGCCTGCAAACACAGCTCCCATTCACCAGCATTACACCTGCAGAATTTACACAGCAATAGAACTTAACAAACATGCATGAAGGATGAACAGAAGTTCGCTGGTGGGAACAAATATTCGAGGGGGACCGACACCAGGTTATTTGGCTAGCCTCGTTCGAGGGATAGCGAGACTCTATGCCGTGGCTGGTGTGTTTTGAGAGAGCGCTATTTACATTCAGCCCATTGGGCTGTTCCAGTGTGGGGAGGCGGGGTTAAGGGCGGGGTATGGGGTTGACTCCGCCTGCGGAGTTTGATGTCATGCCCCGTTGACTCCTCCCCCACTCTCTCTGTAAAAAACCCTTGCTAAAATATCTCAACTCATCCTACTATCCGAAACCCAGCTGTTAAAAATACCTGTACTAAAAATATCCATTTCATATCAGCGTAACTAAATAATCTCTCCCAGAGAGACTCAAACATCCCAGCTAACTCGATTTTTTTTTTTTTTTCAGCAAATTCAAAAATATGAATCCTGTTGGTTGTGTTTTGCATTCGTAATGCATTCTTTGGCTTTTCTTCAGCATTCACTTTGGATTCCTCCAGAGCTATCGAACAGTCAACCGTGTGAAATTTAGAAACAGAAGCTCAGTGACAAAGTCTTATACTGGAATAAACTATTAAAACTCTTACACAGCCCTGGCCAAAAGTTTTGCACCCCCTATAGAATGAACACATTCTGCTTCATAAAGTCGAATGAAACCTGCTGAATAATGTTACATTAACATATTGAATCGCACACAGCTTTGTAGTTTTCCATACACTTAGTTTAGTAATTGAAAAAGGTGACATTTCGAAATACTACTGTACTACTATTATGGCTTCCGGTAGACTTTTTTGCAATATCAGTGTGGAGTAGTGGTTAGGGCTCTGAACTCTTGACCGGAGGGTCGTGGGTTCAATCCCAGGTGGGTGACACTGCTGCTGTACCCTTCAGCAAGGTACTTTACCTAGATTGCTCCAGTAAAAACCCAACTGTATAAATGGGGAACTGTATGCTCATATAGTTTTTTAATTATGTCTCAATCCTTGTAGAGAATGCAAAACGTTTGTCCACAGCTGTACACCTGTGCTGTCCTACAGCTTTTTAGCTAACGTGGGACCAGTCTTTGGGTCAGCTTTAGCAGAAACATATTTTCGAGGTCTCCATGTTGTGGAGCCAGCCTGATTGGGTGCGTGCGTGCAGCGGAGGGGGTCTAGCAGGAGCTGATGGGAGCTCTATAGGGGTCCGACAGCACCTTGTATCGGATCTTGGTGTTGGTGATGGCTCCATGCTTCTGCCTCAGGTGCAGTCTCAGCTGACTCTTGTGTCTGAAGTGAAGGTCGCACTTCTCACACTGCAGATCAGGAGAGGAAAGAGAGCTGGGGTCAGCCAAAACAGGAACTGTGAATTGTGTTTGTAATTGTAATGATGCTATATCATTCAGAGACCGGTGATCGCTGCCTGGTTATTTATAATAAACAGGGCACACCTGTTAATGTGTGTACATTTTAAAGGGTACATGAGGACATGTTTTAATTGATTGTGTTACGTGTTCCCATGTGTTGCTACAACTGGCTTTTTTTTTTTACATTTTTAAGTGTTTAAATTGCATTCCCTGCCTCAAGACGGCTTCCCATGTACCCGCATGGACCTCTCAGAACTACATTTCCCATCACCCTCCTGCTCGCTGGTAAATCCATCTCAGTTACATAAGTGAGCAGGAGGATGATGGGAAATGTAGTCCTGAGCGGGTACATGGGAAGCCATCTTGAGGCAGGGAATGAAATTTAAAAGGTTTATTAAAAGTGGTCAAAATGTAAAAAAAAATTTAAACAATACACACACCTGACGTAAACACGTGGGAACACGTAACGCAATCAAATGAAAGGTCCTTATGTAATTGGAGTTAGAATTGCAAGCACTGCAGCATTAGTGTAACTGGACTTGTAACTGAAGACAGTAGCAGCGTTGCTCTGAGTCTCGGTGCTCGTGTGGTCGTGTTGGCGTCTGTGGCACTCACGTGGTAAGGCTTCTCTCCAGTGTGGATGCGCACGTGGCTCTTGAGGGTCTGCAGGTGTCGGAACCGGGTGCCACACGTCTCACACGGGTACGGTTTCTCTCCAGTGTGGATGAGAACGTGCGCGCGCAGGTGAGCCACCTGAGAGAGAGAGAGCGGTTAGACACAGCGAGGACTCCAGGGAAACAGAACACAGTACTGTGTCACCAGTGAGTCCCAGCCCCTTCCCAGCAGTGCTCTGGCGCCCCCTACCTGTACGAAGCGTGCCCCGCAGGTCTCACAGGGGTAGGGTTTTTCACCGGAGTGGATTCGGGAGTGAGTCTTGAGGTTGGCGGGACGGTTGAACTGCGCCCCGCACACGCTGCAGCGATAGGGCTTCTCACCTGAGAGGGGGGGGGGGGAGGGGGGGGGGGAGAACGAAGCAGAGTGAAATGAGGTCTCTGATGCAATAAGAGGCACGCTGACGCATTTTAAAATGAACGCATTATAAACCACGCAAATGAAGATTGAGATCAGGAACAGCTTTAAAATGAATTTTTATTTTATTTTTTTGTAAAACATCACTTTTATTACCCCCTCTCCCGGGTGTGAAATGGTTTAGTCCTGAATAATGTGTGTAGGCCGAAAAAAAAAAAAAAAAAAAAAAAAAACTTGTGGAATTCGGGCAAATGCTTCACTGTGATTGGCTGATTTATGATTTGTAATTACCTCTGTGGGCGGTCTTGTTGCCGGTCAGGTTGCCTCGGTAACGGAACTCTGAGCAGCAGCTGTCACACTTGAAGGTTTGGTTGGGATTGTCGTCGCAGTCTCCGTCGCCACGGCAACGCAGGAAGAGGCGCTGCTGGACTTCCTCCTTGGTGAGGTGGCGCTGACACAGTGAGCAGGTATAGGCTCCTCCCACTGGGCGGGGCATGAGAGAAAGATTAATTACCTCTGTGCTTTACAATGCTTCCCTATGCTTTACCAGACCTCTCTGTGCTTTACAATGCTTCCCTATGCTTTACCAGACCTCTCTGTGCTTTACAATGCTTCCCTATGCTTTACCAGACCTCTCTGTGCTTTACAATGCTTCCCTATGCTTTACCAGACCTCTCTGTGCTTTACAATGCTTCCCTATGCTTTACCAGACCTCTCTGTGCTTTACAATGCTTCCCTGTGCTTTACCAGACCTCTCTGTGCTTTACAATGCTTCCCTATGCTTTACCAGACCTCTCTGTGCTTTACAATGCTTCCCTATGCTTTACCACACCTCTCTGTGCTTTACAATGCTTCCCTATGCTTTACCATACCTCTCTGTGCTTTACAATGCTTCCCTATGCTTTACCACACCTCTCTGTGCTTTACAATGCTTCCCTATGCTTTACCAGACCTCTCTGTGCTTTACAATGCTTCCCTATGCTTTACCAGACCTCTCTGTGCTTTACAATGCTTCCCTATGCTTTACCAGACCTCTCTGTGCTTTACAATGCTTCCCTATGCTTTACCAGACCTCTCTGTGCTTTACAATGCTTCCCTGTGCTTTACCAGACCTCTCTGTGCTTTACAATGCTTCCCTATGCTTTACCAGACCTCTCTGTGCTTTACAATGCTTCCCTATGCTTTACCACACCTCTCTGTGCTTTACAATGCTTCCCTATGCTTTACCATACCTCTCTGTGCTTTACAATGCTTCCCTATGCTTTACCACACCTCTCTGTGCTTTACAATGCTTCCCTATGCTTTACCACACCTCTCTGTGCTTTACAATGCTTCCCTATGCTTTACCATACCTCTCTGTGCTTTACAATGCTCCCCTATGCTTTACCAGACCTCTCTGTGCTTTACAATGCTTCCCTATGCTTTACCAGACCTCTCTGTGCTTTACAATGCTTCCCTATGCTTTACCAGACCTCTCTGTGCTTTACAATGCTTCCCTATGCTTTACCAGACCTCTCTGTGCTTTACAATGCTTCCCTATGCTTTACCAGACCTCTCTGTGCTTTACAATGCTTCCCTATGCTTTACCAGACCTCTCTGTGCTTTACAATGCTTCCCTATGCTTTACCAGACCTCTCTGTGCTTTACAATGCTTCCCTATGCTTTACCAGACCTCTCTGTTCTTTACAATGCTTCCCTATGCTTTACCAGACCTCTCTGTTCTTTACAATGCTTTCACTGTGCTTGTTTCTACTTTTAACCCTTTATAAGGGATAGCATGACAGGCTATTTAAATCGAGGCACTGAACTGAAGGAAGTGATGTCAGAAGGATGTTGGTTACCTGGAGCGGGAGAGGGGAATTGTGGGAGGTCTTCTCCGGGGTGCGTGACCAGGATGTGATGACAGAGTTCAGAGACCTGCTGAAAACTCTGCTGACAGACCTGACACTGAGAGCACCTGAGAGAGAGAGAGAGAGAGAGAGAGAGAGAGAGAGAGAGAGAGAGAGAGAGAGAGAGAGAGAGAGAGAGAGAGAGAGAGAGAGAGAGAGAGAGAGAGGTTACAGCTGAGGAGGGACTGGGAGGGAGGGAAGCAGTGTGGCTCTAGTGGTTAGAGCTGAGGAGAGACTGGGAGGGAGGGAAGCAGTGTGGCTCTAGTGGAGCTGAGGAGGGACTGGGAGGGAGGGAAGCAGTGTGGCTCTAGTGGAGCTGAGGAGGGACTGGGAGGGAGGGAAGCAGTGTGGATCTAGTGGTTAGAGCTGAGGAGGGACTGGGAGGGAGGGAAGCAGTGTGGCTCTAGTGGTTAGAGCTGAGGAGAGACTGGGAGGGAGGGAAGCAGTGTGGCACTAGTGGAGCTGAGGAGGGACTGGGAGGGAGGGAAGCAGTATGGCTAGTGGAGCTGAGGAGGGACTGGGAGGGAGGGAAGCAGTGTGGCTCTAGTGGTTAGAGCTGAGGAGAGACTGGGAGGGAGGGAAGCAGTGTGGCTCTAGTGGAGCTGAGGAGGGACTGGGAGGGAGGGAAGCAGTGTGGCTCTAGTGGAGCTGAGGAGGGACTGGGAGGGAGGGAAGCAGTGTGGCTCTAGTGGAGCTGAGGAGGGACTGGGAGGGAGGGAAGCAGTGTGGCTCTAGTGGAGCTGAGGAGGGACTGGGAGGGAGGGAAGCAGTGTGGCTCTAGTGGAGCTGAGGAGGGACTGGGAGGGAGGGAAGCAGTGTGGCTCTAGTGGAGCTGAGGAGGGACTGGGAGGGAGGGAGGGAATCAGTGTGGCTCTAGTGGTTGCCGGCCGGTCCACTAACCTGTTCGATTGGCTCCTCTCTGCCTCATGCTCCGCCTCCTGGGCGGGGCTGGCAGGAGAGCCCCTCCTGTCCATGTCAGTGGGGGTGTGGTTGCAGGGTTCCGGCCCCGCCTCCCGCCCCTCCCCTTCCTCTCCTTTGATGGAAGCTCTTCTGCATAGCGGGTTCAGGACAATGTATTTGTATTTCTTCCAGTTGCAAGCTTTAGGGTCTCGATTCGGACTGGATTCAGTGACAGTCTATCCAAGGGGAAGCAAGGTGGGTTTAATACGTTAATACTGCTGGACTATACAGCTAACCCTGCTCACTGTGACTGGACTATACAGCTAACCCTGCTCACTGTGACTGGACTATACAGCTAACCCTGCTCACTGTGACTGGACTATACAGCTAACCCTGCTCACTGTGACTGGACTATACAGCTAACCCTGCTCACTGTGACTGGACTATATGTTAACGTAACATTATTCAGCAGGTTTCATTCGACTTCATAAAGCAGGATTAGTTCATTCTATAAGTCATGGTCATTGTCTGTCTACAGTTACAGAAGGCTGTTGGACTCACAGTGCTTGTGGGGTTGTCGGGGGGCTGGTTCCCGCAGCCGCTGGCCTCCGAGGGGGAGTTGGGGTGACAGCTGGAGCGGGAGGGGCTGTCTGGGGTGGGGAGGGGGGACAGAGCGGGCTGCCTCGCCATCGAAAGCTCCCCCTGGCCCTTCTCATCCACCTCCATCTTCACCCCATCCCGGGCGGCTCTCGGTGGGTCAGCCTCTAAATCTAGCCCCAGGCCACAGCATCCGAAGCTGGAGGGAGGAGAGGAGGAGGAGTCAGTCACAACAGAGGCGATGGACAGATTATTAACAATGATGAAGTTAACACAGCGAGGCACTAGAGCCCAAACGCTGGTCTGCTTGACTCAGTTTAGTTTCAATAACACTGATGAAGGCACTAGAGCCCAAACGCTGGTCTGCTTGACTCGGTCTCTTCTAGTTTCAGTAACCCTGATGAAGGCACTAAAGCCCAAACGCTGGTCTGCTTGACTGAGTCTCTTCTAGTTTCAGTAACACCGATGAAGGCTCCAGTCCATCAGTTTGACCTGTCATTTCCCTCTGAGCGCTTCTCACCTGGTAGTTTCTCCCTGTGGTCTGTGGGAGTCCTGGACAGCGCCCCCGTGTGGTGTGGAGGCCGACGTGCGCGTTACCGGAGAGCGGAGTGCGTTGACAGGCACAGCTCCGGCGCTCAGCAGGACCGCAGGGGGCGGCAGAGAGACCCCAGCAGAGGGGAAATCTAGGCCTGGTCTGGGGTGAAAGGTGGTTCGCTCCCCACTGTGGAAAATAAAAATCTAAACATCAGTTGCTATCTGGATGTATTCCCCCAAGATGTCTGCAATGATTCCGAGTGGTTCTTATTGTCATTATAAATTAATACATAATCCAAGTACTCGCACTCGTCTTTCTCAACATATTACTCGGTGCATTAGCGGTGTGCAATTCAATATGTTCACATTATTTCAGCAGGTTTCATTCGACTTTAGCACGATTGGTTCATTCCATACTCGGGCGATGCTAAACTTTTTTGGCCGTAGCTGTAGTTGCTGCCACAGGCCTATGTAATACGGGCTAGGTAAGATACAGGCTCTGTTTGGGGGACGGTCAGGAGGTCAGAGGGGTCGTGTACCTGCAGCGGATGAAGGAGCGGCAGGTGTCTGCGACGTGCTCCATCTGCAGGTAGGTGGCGGCAGCGAGCACCCCCCCCACGCTGTGCGGGGACAGCGGCAGGCGGGACGAGTACATGAAGTCCAGGAGCAGGGACACCCCCTCGGGGTCCAGAGACTCCGGCAGGGAGAGGACGCTCAGGGCCCCGGGGCCACAGCGAGAGAACAGGGAGTAGAAGAAGCCACTAGGGGGAGACAGAGAGAGAGAGAGAGAGAGAGAGATTACAGAGATTCTGGGCTGGCTGGTACAGTGATTCTGGCTGGGCTGGTACAGTGATTCTGGGCTGGCTGCTACAGTGATTCTGGGCTGGCTGCTACAGTGATTCTGGGTTGGCTGCTACAGTGATTCTGGGCTGGCTGGCTGGTACAGTGATTCTGGGCTGGCTGGTACAGTGTGATTCTGGGCTGGCTGGTACAGTGATTCTGGGCTGGCTGCTACAGTGATTCTGGGCTGGCTGGCTGCTACAGTGATTCTGGGCTGGCTGGTACAGTGTGATTCTGGGCTGGCTGGTACAGTGTGATTCTGGGCTGGCTGGTACATTGAGGGGCTGGGCTGGCTGGTACATTGAGGGGCTGGGCTGGCTGGTACATTGAGGGGCTGGGCTGGCTGGTACAGTGATTCTGGGCTGGCTGCTACAGTGAGGGGCTGGGCTGGCTGGCTGGTACAGTGATTCTGGGCTGGCTGGTACAGTGATTCTGGGCTGGCTGGTACAGTGATTCTGGGCTGGCTGGCTGCTACAGTGATTCTGGGCTGGCTGGTACAGTGTGATTCTGGGCTGGCTGGTACAGTGTGATTCTGGGCTGGCTGGTACAGTGTGATTCTGGGCTGGCTGGTACAGTGTGATTCTGGGCTGGCTGGTACAGTGTGATTCTGGGCTGGCTGGTACAGTGTGATTCTGGGCTGGCTGGTACAGTGATTCTGGGCTGGCTGGTACAGTGATTCTGGCCTGGCTGGCTGGTACAGTGAGGGGCTGGGCTGGCTGGTACAGTGATTCTGGCCTGGCTGGTACAGTGATTCTGGGCTGGCCGGTACAGTGATTCTGGCCTGGCTGGTACAGTGATTCTGGGCTGGCTGGTACAGTGATTCTGGGCTGGCTCTGTACCTGCAGGCGATGAGCACGGCTCGGTGGGCCCGCAGTCTCGCTCCGCGCACCAGCAGCGTGGCGTCGGTCAGGATCTCGCGGAGTCGCAGCTCGTTCAGGTTCCGAAGCACGGCGCTCGAGTGCCGGGTGAACTCCTTCACGTATCCCTCCGCCGGCACGACGCCCACGCTGACAGAGAACTCCTTCACGTATCCCTCCGCCACTGCAGTGCGAGACGAGCCCATGACGAATCTGAGAGAGAGAGAGAGAGAGAGAGCGAGAGAGGGAGAGAGAGAGAGAGAGGGAGAGAGAGAGGGGGGGAGAGAGAGAGAGAGAGAGGGAGAGAGAGAGGGGGGAGAGGGAGAGGGCGAGAAAGAGAGAGGGAGGGAGAGGGAGAAAGAGAGGGAGAGGGAGAGGGAGAGAGGGAGAGAGAGAGATGGTTAGTAGCTACAACTATTCCTCTGTATCGTTTCAAATGCATGGTCGTATTTGTTCCTACAACAGAATTTATAAAGACAAAAAGATGCACAGGAAAGCAATAAAAACATATTTTAAACTGAAAATGAAACGGAAAATATAAAAATACTCAATGGTGGTGTATTAAATAATATAAAAAAACAAACAAACCATAAAATCATAAAATTCACTGAGAAACGTTTCAACTAGAAGTCTTTCTCTTCATGGAGGACATTGAGAGAGGCAAGGCTGTCAAATTGTCACTGAAGTGAAATTGAAAGAAAGAAAGAAATTTGACAATCTCTCCTTGTCTGGCTGTAAAGATCGTATCTGCATTGCTTAGAGCCTTTTGCCATTGTCTTTCCTTCAGTCCACATTAACACACAGATCACATGTGTTATGTAATTGTATTTGTAATTGTATTTGTAATTGCTTTGTAAGTGAAGCCTCAGTCTCAATGGGTAAACCTTCTGTACAAATAAATACATTCAAATAAATTATATTTCTGCCCCCAGGTACGGTAAAGCATAGGGGAGCATTGTAAAGCACAGAGAGGTGTGGTAAAGCATAGGGAAGCATTGTAAAGCACAGAGAGGTCTGGTAAAGCATAGGGAAGCATTGTAAAGCACAGAGAGGTGTGGTAAAGCATAGGGAAGCATTGTAAAGCACAGAGAGGTGTGGTAAAGCATAGGGAAGCATTGTAAAGCACAGAGAGGTGTGGTAAAGCATAGGGAAGCATTGTAAAGCACAGAGAGGTGTGGTAAAGCATAGGGAAGCATTGTAAAGCACAGAGAGGTCTGGTAAAGCATAGGGAAGCATTGTAAAGCACAGAGAGGTGTGGTAAAGCATAGGGAAGCATTGTAAAGCACAGAGAGGTGTGGTAAAGCATAGGGAAGCATTGTAAAGCACAGAGAGGTATGGTAAAGCATAGGGAAGGGTTGTAAAGCACAGAGAGGTCTGGTAAAGCATAGGGAAGCATTGTAAAGCACAGAGAGGTCTGGTAAAGCATAGGGAAGCATTGTAAAGCACAGAGAGGTCTGGTAAAGCATAGGGAAGCATTGTAAAGCACAGAGAGGTCTGGTAAAGCATAGGGAAGCATTGTAAAGCACAGAGAGGTGTGGTAAAGCATAGGGAAGCATTGTAAAGCACAGAGAGGTCTGGTAAAGCATAGGGAAGCATTGTAAAGCACAGAGAGGTCTGGTAGACTATGGGAACAGCATGTATTTTATACAGTTCAGGTCTAATATCAGGTGTTTCTCAGGCTATGAAAGGGTGGGAGGCAATGAATGGCAGCTCGGCTCTCAGACAGGAAGTCGCTCTCTCACCTCGAGTTGCGGTTCCTTCCTGTGATGACAGCGCTGGAGTGGGCGGGACTACCGACACATCCGTGAGAGGAGACCAGATCGCAATCCGTACCTTCAGAGCAACCAAAACACAGTGAGACACAGTCCGGGAGACTTCAAAATATATATTTAGTGTGGAGTAGTGGTTAGGGCTCTGGACTCTTGACTGGAGGGTTGTGGGTTCAATCCCAAGTGGGGGACACTGCTGCTGTACCCTTGAGCAAGGTACTTTACCTAGATTGCTCCAGTAAAAACCCAACTGTATAAATGGGTAAATGTAATGGGTAAAATAATGTGATATCTTGTAACAATTGTAAGTCGCCCTGGATAAGGGCGTCTGCTAAGAAATAAATAATAATAATAATAATAATATAGATTTGGAAAAGATAAAAGTGAAATCGCAAACAGAGAAAATAAATACTGAGTTTTCAGAAACCCGCCACGCAAAACCAGCAACCTTGCTTGTGGTACAAAAACGTAACCAAAGAAAATATGTAGGACAGACTGGTGCAGCGTTACATAAAATAATACAGAATCACCTGTCAAAGATAAGAAATGAACCAAGAGTTCAACAGAACATGAACGAGCTCCAGTTTGTTTAAGAAGAAATTCAATGAGAGAACGTACGACACAGAAGAATAAAGAAATCTCAATGGATTTATAGACTCAATACCACGATGCCTGCGGGTTTAAATAGAATGGCATAGCAGATTGAAAAATCATTAACTATGTAGTAAACGCATGAATACATTTCAATAGAAATAAGGGAATGTGGTTGCCATGGCGTCAAAAGCCTAGAAGTTCCTCCAGCGTTTGTTTTCAAACACGCTTTCCCTCGACACAGGCGTGTTAAACACAGCGGAATGTTGGGAGCAAAAACTTTATCTATATATATAATTATTATTTAAATTAGTTGCAGAGTTCAAGTTACTTCTAAAATGTTACGGCTAGTTTGAAATCTGCAGCTGTTTAAGAGCTGAAAACAATTAAAAAGGTTTAATTAAGCAAATGATCAGTTCAATTAAGGGTCTAGGTTCAGTAATTGAGAGCGTAGCTGGAATGAAAGCCAGCAGACCCAGGGGGTCCCCTGGACCAGGGCTGGGAAGCGCTGCACTACAGGACTTAAAGAGTTGAATTATTTAGAACATTTACGAATGAGAGGAGGCGGTTCGGCCCGTCAGCTTTGGTCCGGTTCCGAGCAGCTGATTGATCTCAGAACTTTGTCAAGTAGGGTCTTAAAGGATCCCAGTGATTCTGCATCAGCAACACGGCTAGGTAACCCATTCCACTCCCTCACCAGCTCTCTGTGTGAGGAAGCGTCTCCTTCCCTCTGTCCTGAGTCTGTCTCCACTTTCCAGCTGCGTCCTCTGGTTCAGGTTAAGTCTGTCAACTCCTTTTAAGATTTTAACAACTTCAATCAAGATTAGAGTTTCTTTTTTCCAGGCTAAATAGATTCAGTTTTCTCAATCACAATAGATTTGACCAGGGATTAGTTGTATTCCAAAATGTCTGATATTTTAAAATAAACAAATAAGTAATAAACTCACTTACCCTGACCTGCAGGGATGACAACTTTATAATTTTTTTTTGTCTAGTTTTTTTCCAGGACGGAGCGAACCAGCGCTTTGGAGTATTAATCCTACGGACTGTGGGATCGAGTGCCTGCCTCGACCGTCCGTCTCTCTGCCTTCTCCCCTCTCCCCGGCCAGGGAGGGACCCTTTATAACGTCGCACGGGAAAAGCGAGCCGGTTCCGGACCCGCTGGCTTCCTGTTTCGGGCCCCCGCAGGGACAGGAAGCAGCCAGGAACGCCAGGGGAAACGGCTCGTATTTTTAGTAATGGCAGGAAAGCGCTCGTTGTTTTTCTTTCGAAAAAAATATCCCGGCGCTGCGCTCGCGCCAGGAAATAAACACGGCCAAGAAAAATCAGGGATTTGAAAACAGAACGCAAGCCAAGTGTCTGAACACCTGGGCTGACAGCAGGACAGCAGGAATCCCCTCCAACCAAGGTCACTGGTCTGCAACAACAGGCAAGACAACTGTGATGGGAAGAGGCTGCCATTGGTAGAATGTATTGGCACTGTATCACACTGAGGATCTTCCACAGCAATGCAGACAGACAGCGGCACTGCAAGGGTTCTGTATTATACAGAGGGGCAATGGTAGCACAAGTATAGGGCTGATACAATGGGATGCCATTGGTAGAATGGGACCACAGTGTGCTAACTATACTCTCAATGATCTTCAATGGCAATGCAATAATGGTTCTGTATTATAATGAGGGGCAATGGTAGCACAAGTATAGGGCTGATACAATGGGATGAGGCTGCCATTGGTAGAATGGGACCACAGTGTGCTAAACTATACCCTTCCTAAATGATCTTCAATGGCAATGCAGACTGACAGTGTCACTACAGCGGCTATGGTTCTGTACAATACTAAGAAGGTAGCACAAGTATAGAGCAGGTCCAAATGGGGTCCCATTGGTAGAATGGGACCAAAGTATGCTACACCCTTCCCAAATGATCTATAATGGGGACACGTGGTTATAGAGCACAATTGGAAATAATCAATGTGTCGTCGTCATCAATAATCATTTACTGAATCATTAAAACCGATAGCTACAAAAAAAAAACACTGTGCACTATTGCAGGGTTAGAAACTCTAGCCCTGCTGCTGCTGCACCCAGTCCTGGGGTTCAGAACTCCCCTCAATGAAGTCTGTTATTATTATTAATATTGAAATGATCAGGAGCCAGGAGTCTGAGCAGGGTTACAAACTCACACTAGCCCTGCTGCTGCTGCTGCTGCTGCACCCAGTCCTGGGGTTCAGAGCTCCCATCAATGAAGTCTGTTATTATTATTAATATTGAAATGATCAGGAGCCAGGAGTTTGAGCAGGGTTACAAACTCACACTAGCCCTGCTGCTGCTGCTGCTGCACCCAGTCCTGGGGTTCAGAACTGCCCTGGTTCAGGTCCCAGGAGTTTGAACAATCAGGCCCCTGGTAAATCTGAATTAATGGATCACATTTCTCAGTCTGCAGCGCTACCAATAGGAGCTGCTCATGCAGATAGAGGGGAGGAACGCTTTATTTAAAATCCTGGCTCCAGATCATTTTCCGAACCGGAAGTCTAGACCCCAGTTCAATACAAGACTGTGAGACGTATTCGTGCTGTGATGCGGTCACTTCAGATTGACCAGAGGCCTGATTGCTCTGGTACCTGGTCAGTGATACACCTCAATGGCTGTGATCCCCAGGACTGGGTGCAGCAGGACTAGTGTGGGTTTCTAAAGTGGAAGACGGACAGTGTGGTCACTGCGTGGACGCACAGGAAGCCTGTGTCTGCACAGCGAAGCGTTGTTTTGAAGCAGCCCTGCCAACTCCCTTTTAGATTCCCAGGCTTTCTGATGGAGCAGCAACTCCGGGAAGCCATCAGGAAGGAAGAGGGGTTTCTGTTCGGCTTTTATTTGTGTGTCATGGAGTCAGGTCTAGACGTCACACAGGGAGGGAAGAGAGGGTTCAGAAAGCAGATGAAGAACACACAGAAAAGTGCTTAGAGCTGAGGAGGGACTGGGAGGGAGGGAGGCAGTGTGGCTCTAGTGGAGCTGAGGAGGGACTGGGAGGGAAGCAGTGTGGCTCTAGTGGAGCTGAGGAGGGACTGGGAGGGAGGGAAGCAGTGTGGCTCTAGTGGAGCTGAGGAGGGACTGGGAGGGAGGGAAGCAGTGTGGCTCTAGTGGAGCTGAGGAGGGACTGGGAGGGAGGGAAGCAGTGTGGCTCTAGTGGAGCTGAGGAGGGACTGGGAGGGAGGGAAGCAGTGTGGCTCTAGTGGAGTTGAGGAGGGACTGGGAGGGAGGGAAGCAGTGTGGCTCTAGTGGAGCTGAGGAGGGACTGAGAGGGAGGGAAGCAGTGTGGCTCTAGTGGAGCTGAGGAGGGACTGGGAGGGAGGGAAGCAGTGTGGCTCTAGTGGAGCTGAGGAGGGACTGGGAGGGAGGGAAGCAGTGTGGCTCTAGTGGAGCTGAGGAGGGACTGGGAGGGAGGGAAGCAGTGTGGCTCTAGTGGAGCTGAGGAGGGACTGGGAGGGAGGGAAGCAGTGTGGCTCTAGTGGAGTTGAGGAGGGACTGGGAGGGAGGGAAGCAGTGTGGCTCTAGTGGAGCTGAGGAGGGACTGAGAGGGAGGGAAGCAGTGTGGCTCTAGTGGAGCTGAGGAGGGACTGGGAGGGAGGGAAGCAGTGTGGCTCTAGTGGAGCTGAGGAGGGACTGGGAGGGAGGGAAGCAGTGTGGCACTAGTGGAGCTGAGGAGGGACTGGGAGGGAGGGAAGCAGTGTGGCTCTAGTGGAGCTGAGGAGGGACTAGGAGGGAGGGAAGCAGTGTGGCTCTAGTGGAGCTGAGGAGGGACTGGGAGAGAGGGAAGCAGTGTGGCTCTAGTGGAGCTGAGGAGGGACTGGGAGGGAGGGAAGCAGTGTGGCTCTAGTGGTTAGAGCTGAGGAGGGACTGGGAGGGAGGGAAGCAGTGTGGCTCTAGTGGAGCTGAGGAGGGACTGGGAGGGAGGGAAGCAGTGTGGCTCTAGTGGAGCTGAGGAGGGACTGGGAGAGAGGGAAGCAGTGTGGCTCTAGTGGAGCTGAGGAGGGACTGGGAGGGAGGGAAGCAGTGTGGCTCTAGTGGTTAGAGCTGAGGAGGGACTGGGAGGGAGGGAAGCAGTGTGGCTCTAGTGGAGCTGAGGAGGGACTGGGAGGGAGGGAAGCAGTGTGGCTCTAGTGGAGCTGAGGAGGGACTGGGAGGGA
This sequence comes from Acipenser ruthenus, assembly GCF_902713425.1. NCBI lineage: Eukaryota > Metazoa > Chordata > Actinopteri > Acipenseriformes > Acipenseridae > Acipenser > Acipenser ruthenus. The sequence continues at coordinate 1,304,692 of NC_081236.1, forward strand.
GGGAAGCAGTGTGGCTCTAGTGGAGCTGAGGAGGGACTGGGAGGGAGGCAGAAAGAAAGAGAAAGAAGGAAAGAAAGAAAGAAAGGAAGGAAGCAGCAGGTGGAACTTTGCTCAATGGCTAATGAACAGACACTGGGCTGCTGTGTATATTTATCAGCTCTATGCAAAAGCCAGTCTTTGATAACGCTGTGTGGAACTGGCCTTCATGGCACAGACCCAGAAAAGCATTTCCAGGAGCCGATGCAGATCAGGACAGGCGCTTTCCCAAACCAGCCTCAACGCATCACAGACAGGGGGAGGGAGGGAGGAAGAGAGAAAGAGAGGGGTAGAAAAAGAGACAGAGCAGAGGTAGAGAAGTAGAAAACAAGTAAGAGAGAGGGAGGGAGAAAGCATTGTTAGAAAGAGAAGAGGAAGAGACAAATGAGGAAGACCCCCCCCCCTCTCCCCCCCCCCCCCCAAATCCATACTGAGAAGTTAAACACGTGACAGGCCTGAATTCATACGGAAAGGTACACAGATCGATCGATATGCAGATACTGATAGTATTCATTTATTTCCTCTAAAAAAAACAAATAAAAAAATAACCTACTTCTGTATTTTTCTTAACGTATTCTGTGGGTACAGACAGACTAACTGCGCATTATACAATGTAACGTGAAACAAACGCGCCGCTGAGACAAATCTTGGATTTGAACGTTTTTAGAACATAAGAAAGTTTCCAAACGAGAGGAGGCCCCATTCAGCCCATCTTGCTCGTTTGGTTGTTAGTAGCTTATTGATCCCAGAATCTCATCAAGCAGCTTCTTGAAGGATCCCAGGGTGTCAGCTTCAACAACATTAATAATAATGTTAATCATTTTAATTAATCATTGTGAAGCAACCAAAACTGATTTAATATAGATTTGGTTGATCATAGTGATAATAATAGTACCGCTAATAAAAACACGAATAGCCTAATAATAATAATAATAATAATAATAATAATAATAAGTACTGTGAGACGAGATCCTTTTCAATAATATGACAAAAGTAGTGTTACTTTTTCAAATGCCAACTTACCTTATCAATATCCATTACAAATCCCACTTTTTGTAATAGTACATTATATGCAAATAATAATAATAATAATAATAATAATAATAATAATAATAATAATAATAACATAAGTAGAAAGCACGTACAGGACATCATATTTAAAGTGTCATGGTTTTGCATAAATAAATTAAATAGTTTTAAACAAGCAGATAAACAGTCCACTTCTACGTCTCTATATATAATATATCACGCATTATTTGCAAAACTGGACCAACAATTGTAAATAAATACGACAAGTAATAGAGCTGTAAAATATCATAAAACGTTAGCTGTTTAAGAGCCTCTGCTCGCAGACTTCAGCACACGCAGGACGTTTTGCAGTAGACGCTAACATACACAAGAATTAGTCACCTGGTAGCAATTCCTAGAAACAGCTCCGTCCGCGGCGTTCAAGGAAACGAAATTCCGTGAAGCCGGGCTCCCAATTCTGAGAAGCGAGGCGGCGGCTTGGACCATTAACACAAGCTGGGAGGGAGACACCGAAACCCGGGGTGGAGCGCGTTGAGACGCCGGAGCTGCCTGTGCGCGCAAGACGAACACCGACGCGTTCTCGGAGTTGCCACCCATACGGAGAATCATCCGTTGCCCCCTAAAAAACAAACGCGACTTTTTTTTTTTGAGGTGTCGATAAAATGTACCCCCCTTTCGTTGGGTTTGGTCGGTCATATGAAAGTCACATGTTTTATGTAAATACCATGACAGCTCCGTTTCTGAGAAGTCTATGCGGGGGGAGCGGGGGAGTGGCATCTCATTATTTCATGGCTTGTGTTTTTGTCTGGTTTTCTGTTGAAGTCGCTGGGCTGGTGAAGCAGGTTTCACGGGCTGTGTTGGAAACTCATTTTGAGCAGGGTGTGGGAGTGTGCTTCAGGGAAACCGCCATTGTTGTAATTTAATTTTCAGCAAATACTCTAGCGAAATCAAGGTTGTGTGTCTCAGGCAGTGAATACCGTAGCAAACCGGAGCCTAACGAATACTGACACATTGAAATGGGAAATTAGACGCATCGAAATGTACACTGTTCTTTCAGATGCAATTGAAACGCATACATAATACTGTGACTGCACCGTTTTGGACGCAAAAGGGTGATCCCTCCAGTACAGGGCAGGCTTGAGGCATGGAGACTGAACTGCTCCCTCAAGCCCTTAAGAGAAAGGGTGCTCCCTCCAGTCCAGGGCAGGCTTGAGGCATGGAGACTGAACTGCTCCCTCCCTCCCTCACCCCCCTAAGAGAAAGGGTGCTCCCTCCAGTCCAGGGCAGGCTTGAGGCACGGAGACTGAACTGCTCCCTCCCTCCCTCCCTCACCCCCCTAAGAGAAAGGGTGCTCCCTCCAGTTCAGGGCAGGCTTGAGGCACGGAGACTGAACTGCTCCCTCCCTCCCTCACCCCCCTAAGAGAAAGGGGGCTCCCTCCAGTCCAGGGCAGGCTTGAGGCACAGAGACTGAACTGCTCCCTCCCTCCCTCACCCCCCTAAGAGAAAGGGGGCTCCCTCCAGTCCAGGGCAGGCTTGAGGCACGGAGACTGACTGCTCCCTCAGTAAGGGGTATTCAAAATTTCATTACAATTCAATGGGCAGTTCTCAAGCTATAGCCAAAAATGTAAGGCAGTCATATTGCATTCACGGTATATTGAATGGGCAGCGTCTCTTTCCACTACGGTCATTACCAAGGCATCAATGAGAATGGGTGTCACTGTTTGAGGTGCTGAAATGAAGCGGCCCAGAAACTCAGCCCGACAGACCTAGAAACTACAATTACAATCATTATATATAAAAAAATAATCAAAGAGAAACAGGGTCAGTAAGAGGGGAATCTGACCTCCAAGAGGCGTCCACGAATGAAACATTTCCTCTGGAAGTGTATTTCATCTTTAATGGAGCTGCCAATACAGACCCACTTGTGCAAGGATGCTTATTTTTCATTTTTTCCACCTTTAAATATTCATATCTCTTGAACGACACGCTGAAGTCTGATCTGGTTTATAGACGCTGCCTCATATTAAAAAATGGATGCAAAGTAGGGCCAACATAGGATTTGATACACATGGGGGAAAAACAAGCTCCCATTATAAATATTCCATCCCCATATAGACCTTTGTGCTTCAAAGCTAGTTAGATTGAACTCTGAATCAATGATATCAGTGAACATGGTCTAACTCAGGGGTCTCCAGCCCTGGTCCTGGAGAGACCCAATCCTGCAGGATTTCTAGGTGTCTTTACATTATCAGTGGCTAAAGATCTGGAGCATCTGTTCATCTGGACTGATTAAGACAGTAATTGGTGGAATAAAGTAACGGAGCGCTCAGTTGAAATCCAAACCATTAGACCCAGTAGCTTTCCAGCACTGGGGTAGGAGACCCCTGATCTAACTTATAATCAGGGGCAGCAGTGTGGAGTAGTGGTGAGGGCTCTGGACTCTTGACTGGAGGGTCGTGGGTTCAATCCCAGGTGGGGGGGACACTGCTGCTGTACCCTTGAGCAAGGTACTTTACCTAGATTGCTCCAGTGAAAAACCCAACTGTATAAATGGGTAATTGTATGTAAAAATAATGTGATATCTTGTAACAATTGTAAGTCGCCCTGGATAAGGGCGTCTGCTAAGAAATAAATAATAATAATGAGTGAGTCAGTTAACCAGTGTTCATGGCAGCCAAGTGTACTACATGCAACATGTTTCTGTAATCAGATTACTCTTTCCAGTAACTGTGATGATTCTGTTTTTCACACTGGTGGTGACGGATTACATTTGATGTGAAAATATGACTTAGTTATTTAAATAAAAGACTGCGGCTAACGCACCAAATCAGAAAGCGCGAGTCGAGCCTCCCACGTCACACGAACGCGCGTTTCAGATCATCTCGCTAGAAAACAGCTTCAGAGGAGGGAAGGAGTGGGGTTTCGATAGCCGGGTCTTCAGAGAATATTTCCAGCTGCAGCCTGACCAAACCTGGAAAACAAAATCTCTGTAAAATGAGAGCCTGAGAAGTAACTGTTTGTAACTGTAACTAGTAACGGATTACTTTTTAAAAGTAACTTCCCCAACACTGTGAAAAGGGGACAATAATTGTCATGTGACCTTGCATTAGCCAATTAGGATGCTCTTTTAAGGGTTCAGTAATGCTGAGTAACTTTTTCATGACAAGGGTTTCTAAGATATATTATTAATTTCTTAGCAGACACCCTTATCCAGGGCGACTTACAATTGTTACAAGATATCACATTATTTTTGACATATAATTACCCATTTATACAGTTGGGTTTTTACTGGAGCAATCTAGGTAAAGTACCTTGCTCAAGGGTACAGCAGCAGTGTCCCTCACCTGGGATTGAACCCACGACCCTCTGGTCAAGAGTCCAGAGCCCTAACCACTACTCCACACTGCTGCCCTTTATGGTTCGAACTGGTGGATAAGTATGACACAGTGACTTTGATTTCAGACCCTCTAGCTTGCGAATGAATAGGTTCTGTTACACATTCTTTGTACAATATAGAAGTTTAGGTTATATATAATTCATGTGTTTAATCTTTCAGGTCTAAGATATAGTCTTCAATTACATGCTGCTGTATGCAATAGTGAGTTATCAGCTGATCCATTACTGTTCACATGCAGTGACAGCCGCGGGTCCGCTGGTTTTAATGTCAATTCGAGGGTCATTTGGATGGTCTGGTGTCCGGTGCAGTCACAGTGGGTTTATTTTCCTTGGAGTTGCTCAGCAAAAAAACTGAACTCGCCCAGCGGCCCCCTGACGTCATTCCTTTGGGATGTGGTGACGACACGGGCCCGCAGGAGAAGCCAAGGATCAAAAATAAATAAATTAAAAAAAAACTTTCAAGTTTTTAATGTTTGTTTTGGTTTTAATACCTTCGGGTGAAAGTTACACAAAACGTGTGAAAGCGCTGGTATGCAAGCACGCTAGGCACCCCAATGAGGGGAGGGGGGGGGGGGGGGAGGGGGGGAGAGACGTATTAATAACATGGGAAAGAGACTTTTTTTTTTTTTTTTTTTTTTTTGGAGGAGAATAAAAAGTTTTAGTATGAGTTTCAGCTTGCACAGCTGCCGTGATTCATTTGATTGCGATAGTTAATTCCGTGAAAGGAATTAGGATCTTATAAAAACCGCACTACGATTCGCTGAGTTTATTCGAGAATATATGTGTATATATGCGATAATATGTGTTTTATTTTAATTGACGGGACACGTTATTGAACAGATTCATGCATACGTGGTAATCTAAAACAAGACGGAGAAACTGTCGTTGGAGATCATTCTATAATTTCCAAAAAAAAAAAAAATCTAATTAACTGTACTGAAAAAAGACGAGCAGAAACACTGAAGCCAAGGTAATCATTTTAAAATGTTATTTTGTTTCTGGAGGGGAGGTAACGTGTAATTATATCGTTGGGTTGATATTATTACGAGGTATGTTTTTCATAATTCCAGGAGAGAAGTTGAAAATTGTTATACTTTCAGATTAAGACACGTTTTCCGTTAAACATGATCAAATTGTATTAGATATTTTACAAATGCGAATATTTAGTGAACAGACTCGTGCGTAGCTAAAACATTTTGCATAAGACGTAGAGTTTAAAATGCATTTTACTATGTCGTTTGTCGACAGTCTTTCTGTTAATTAAAAAAAAAAAAAATTATAGCTTAATTCCTAACACCCATTTTATTTATTTATTTATTTTACATTGTGTCTGTTTTTAATAAAATGTTTATTTGTTGAGGCCCTATAATCCCCGGACTCGAGTATTCCTTAGTGGCCGGTGTTGCACGTAGATAAATCGGTGCGCGCGTTTAGGTGAAAGCGTGGAAGGGAAAGCTGAAGGTTTGAGTGGGGGAGAGATTTGGAGATTGCGAGACATCCTCGCCACGCAATGTCTCCGCACGAAAGTCTTCAATGGGACACGCCTACCAAAGACAACGTGTTTTTTTGAGACAGTTGACCCATTTTTGATTATGAACGGCCCAGTTTGAAATATGGCATTGAAACACGGCCCAGTGTTTTTTTTTTTTTTCAAGCGTTTTCTGTACCGCATATTAAAGCAGACGCGTTTTGTTTCTTCCTGGGACAGGCGGTGTGACCTGTGTTGGATATTTAGGCGTTAGCAGGGTTAACGGCGCTTTGCTGATCTTGCAGCTGTGTATTGAGATAATGTTATCCCGCATGGCGTGTCTCATGCAAATTCCTGTTTTGTTGTGAAGCCCCCCCATGAGAAATGACCTTCCAGCTTTTCAACCACTCATTGTTTGCTGGTCCTGTTGCCACGGGAAACCCAAAGTGAACAGTTCCCAAGCAACCAAAAAAGAATCTTGGACTGATTTTTAACCTTTTCGTTGCTGTCGGAGACAAAATTAAGTCAAGGGCAGGGTATAGGGGTGGAGATTAAGACTCCCTTCGCAGAGCAGTTTGATCCATCCCTGGTTTTACTATGAGTTTAATAAGAAGTACAGGGGTGGAGATTAAGACTCCCTTCGCAGAGCAGTTTGATCCATCCCTGGTTTTACTATGAGTTTAATAAGACACAAGCTGGTAGTGATGGGGTGAAACTGCTGTGCAATATTGAATGGGTGTTTGGTGCCTGGCACTAAGGGTTCTGCAGACAAACGCAAAGCCAGTGAAGATGTAGGACACATTGATAACTCTGTATGAGAGCCACAGAAACCAGAACCACTCGGAATAATAGCAAACACCATTATTTTTTTTTCAATGCGTTTTAGTTCTGAAAGATGTCTGGTCCCACCTGGCTGCCTCCGAGGACTCTGGGTAGTCCTGAACGGTCAGGTGTCTCTGTCTCCGCCTCTGGCCCCCCCGCCTACAAACCGCCCAAGAAGGTCGCCATGGCAACCACAACCAAGTACGGGGCCTACGACCAGAACGGGGGACCTGGCGTTGGCGTGGCAACCAGATACCAGGCCACAGGGCCTACAGGTAAGACAAGCCTGGGTGTGGATTTAATACACGAACCCGTCGCCTCCAGTCCAGGGCAGGCTTGAGGCGCGGAAACTAAACCTGCTTGATTTTTGGTTTGAGATCGCTGTGGTGTCCGTGGAAGAAGTCTCTGTCGTGCTCCTCAATCCATTCTGGCTCAGTGGAGGGTGCGTTATTGAAAGCAGCCATCAGGGCTCAGCATTGTTGGCTGGACTGGATGCTTCAGTAAACTATTGGTTCAGCCTTCCAGAGTCATCAAGGGCCCCAGGGTATACCAGGAGAACATGCCCCCCTCCAGGGCCATGCCAAATCGGAGGGGGGGACACACAGGTCCGGACAGTGTATATTTTAAGGTCTTTGTCTCTCGTCCCTCAGTGCAGTCACCTTGTTCTGAACCGAGATTCTCACGTTCCAGGTGGAATGCCGTCGCCACACGTCCATGCAGAGGATTCTGGGACAGGTGGGTTCCTCTCCCCCATGTCGGGGGATCCCTACTACCCATCACCCCCTGCAGCGAAGGAGGAGAAGGCCTCTTGGAACCACCCTGTGACTTTTGACCTTCAGGTAGGAAGCAGTTTGACCTTCCAAGTGTGAGCTAACGAAATATTCTGCTGAATCTGTTACTAAGTGTGACAGATCTCTTAATGGTCCTATTAAGAGGAAGGAGACTGTGTGGTCCAGTGGTTAAAGAAAGGGGCTTGTAACCAGGAGGTCCCCGGTTCAAATCCCACCTCAACCACTGACTCAGTATGACCCTGAGCAAGTCACTTCACCTCCTTGTGCTCCGTCTTTCGGGTGAGATGTAGTTGTAAGTGACTCTGCAGCTGATGCATAGTTCACACACCCTAGTCTCTGTAAGTCGCCTTGGATAAAGGCGACTGCTAAATAAACAAATAATAATAATAATAATAATAATATTCAACATTAACTTTGCAGAGGTTTGAGTGGAGCTAACTTAAAGACAGGGCCTTAGGGGGGGGCCCAAGTTTAGCTCTAGTGGCCCCCTCGTTCAGATCCCAGACTATGACGTAAAGTTAAACCCCAAAATCGAACTATAATATGCTTCACTTCCCCCAACACTGTTCTGTGTTTCACGTGGCTCGTTTGTGTTTTTAGGCGCCCGGATCCCACCCCTCCAACATCGACGCGGAGATCGACTCTCTGACCAGCATGCTAGCGGACATGGAGAGCACCCCCCCGTACCCCCGTACCCCACGGGCACAGGTCAGAGACCCCCACACTCGACTCGTATAACTTTTACACAAGGTGTCCATCTTGTGTCCCAGAGCCCCCTGCAGTGTGTACCAGAAACACATCACTGTCCGAGGAAAATATTTTTCAACAAGATTGTTTTGAGATTGACCTGTGATGTGTGAAGAACAATCAGCTAGGGAATTACATTAACATCTGAGGATCGCTGTGCATCCAGATCACGCTCCCTCCTGCAACAATGCTGGCGACTGAAATGGGCAGCGGACTGTATTGTGGGAACAGAAAACCAGCCTTGTTGCAGGAGGGAGCGTGATCTGGATACACCGCGCTCCTGGAAAGAGAAATTCTTTCTCCTGGCGAACGCTCCCAAGTAAATTGATTTATGAGCCACGAGGTGTGATTTCAAAAGTCTGCAACATGTTTTAAAAAAAAAAAAAAAAAAAAAATGTAACAAGCTAGATCATCCAAAGTGTGTGTGTGTATATTTGTGTATATATATATATATTAAACGCTAACGCCACCTAGTGCGCAGCTTGTGTATTGCCAGCAAAACAAAAGGAAGCTTGATCCAAAGCAGCTTATTCTAAGAAACCATTTTGCATGAGATCACATTTATTATGACACCATCACACACACCATAACTCTCTGTCTCTCCCCACCAAACAGCCAGCTGACCGCTACAAACCCACAGCGCCACCTGGTGGGCAGCCCCAACCAGCCCCCAGCTACCACCACCCCCCCCAAAACCAACAAGCCCTCTCCCAACACCAACCCCACTACGCCACCGCGCCCGTGACCTCCTACACCCCCTCTCCCAGCGCCCAGCCCTACACCCCCTCTCCCAGCGCCCAGCCCTACACCCCCTCCCCTGCCCAGAAGAGTTACTCCTACCCTTCCCAGAGCTCCAAGCCCTACCCCCAGCCGGTGCCAGCCTCCTACACCACAGCCTCCACTCCCCCCGGCCCCAGGTTCAGCGTCCAGGTCCAAACGGCCCAGCCAGTCAGGAGCTATTCCCAAACGGGACGGCCAGCAGAGCAAGCCTACGCCCCGCCTTCGCCCCGGCAGCACCCCGAACCCCCCTACAGAGAGCGAGCCCCCTATCCTGACTCGGGACAGGGTTGGTACCCAGCTCCTCAGCTACCCTCGGAGGCTGCCAGCTCCCTGCCGGACGGTTCCAATCGAGGGTATCAGGGTTTTGCTGCTGCCCCTCCGGGACCCAGACCCTACCAGCCCAGCGCTGCGGGGCCAAAGAGGGGCCAGGAGGCCGTCCCGCCAGCAGCTGCCCCCCAGATTGCGGGGTATCCCCGAAACCAGGTGAGTCGAAGCACTGTTAATGAAATAATTCCATTAATCTTGCTTATTTTGCAGTTCTGTTAACTACATGTCACAGCAAATGTGTGTCTCATTTTAAAACATGATATCAGTGTGATTTTTAATGTTTTCTTTTTCTGTAATCGCAAATTAACACGCCCAGTAACCAAAAAAAAAAAAATCTATAACTATACATGCATTCATAGAGAATAGAAAAAAAAAAAACTAATAAAATAAGTCAGTTTTTCATTGGATCGCTTTAGCTTTTCAATGCAGCTGCATGTTTATCAAGTCGTCCTGAATAACAGACCCCCCCCTCTCCCACCCCTACCCCCGATCCAGGGTCCAGTCAACCGGCCGGAGGACGAGCTTGACCGGCTGACCAAGAAACTGGTGTACGACATGAACCACCCCCCTACTGACCAGTACTTCGGTGAGACTGGGAGGGATTGGGAGACACTGGGAGGGACCATGTTGTAGACTGTGTAATATTGCAAGGTGCTTCGCAGCTATAGGTCCTGTCTTACCAGCACTGTTTGTTGGATTGTGATGTGGTCAGATCTCAGGAAGATGCAGGGTGTCTGTCTGTCTCCTCTAAGGCTGCGTGCTGACGACGTCTCTGTGCGTCTCTCTCCAGGACGCTGTGCGCGCTGCGGGGACAATGTCCTAGGGGACGGGACGGGTTGCATCGCTATGGACCAGGTGTTCCATGTGGAGTGTTTCACCTGCATCACCTGCCAGTGCCGTCTGAGAGGACAGCCTTTCTATGCCATCGAGAAGAAATCCTACTGCGAGAACTGCTACATTGTGAGGGCTGTGTGTGTGTGTGTGTGTGTGTGTGTCCTGCCGTGAGAACAGAGATGAAATCTCTCATCTGATCTGTGTGTGTTTATCAGAGTCCTATTGAGAGAGCGCTGTCACAGTGATTAGATGTGTGCCTCTGCACAGGGCCTGTCGGAGAAGCTATTTTATTAGCGTGTTTAAACTGGTATTTCAAACCTAAAAATAACATTTTTTTAAAAAGAAGGCTTACAAGAGTATTCATTTAGTCGCAGTAACTGTCATTTATTGGGTAGATCCCTCCCATGCCCTTCTGGGATTTAGAATAGGGAAGCTACACTATATGGGAGTCAATGCAAAGTCTTCATGAGCAAATCTGTGTGTGTGTGCAAGGTAGTACTGCTAAGCCAGGCTTTTGCTGCCCCCTGCTGGTTGGTGGGTGTTTTATGTTTTCAGTTTTGAGAGAATCTGAGGCTTGGGATTTCAGTGGGTCTGAGTGAGTTTCTGTCCTTCGTTGATCAGCTTTGTGTCTTTCTAAACTGGGCATTCATTCAATATTGGGGAACTGCATGCTTGTCTCTCTCAATCGTTGATTTAGTTCAAACGGGGGCAAAATATTATTCTCCACTTTCTTCTCTCTCTCTCTGTGTTGCAGATCACCCTGGTTTCTGCCTTTTTCCTCTCTCTCTCTCTCTCTCTCTCTCTCTCTCTCCCTCTCTTTCTCTGTGTTGTAGATCACCCTGGTTTCTGTCCTACTCCTCTCTCTCCTCACTCACTCTCTCTTACTCTCTCTCTCTCTTGCAGAGCACTCTGGAGCGGTGTTCGAAGTGCTCCCAGCCCATCCTGGACCGGATCCTGCGAGCGATGGGGAAGGCCTACCACCCTCACTGCTTCACCTGCGTGGTGTGCAGCCGCTGCCTGGACGGAGTGCCTTTCACTGTGGACGCCACGTCCCAGATCCACTGCATCGAGGACTTCCACAGGTCAGTACAGAGCAGAGAGAGACACACATACACACACTGAGACAGCTCCCAGATCCACTGCATCGAGGACTTCCACAGGTCAGTACAGAGCAGAGAGAGACACACACACTGAGACAGCTCCCAGATCCACTGCATCGAGGACTTCCACAGGTCAGTACAAAGCAGAGAGAGACACACACACTGAGACAGCTCCCAGATCCACTGCATCGAGGACTTCCACAGGTCAGTACAGAGCAGAGAGACACACACACACACACTGAGACAGCTCCCAGATCCACTGCATCGAGGACTTCCACAGGTCAGTACAGAGCAGAGAGAGACACACACACTGAGACAGCTCCCAGATCCACTGCATCAAGGACTTCCACAGGTCAGTACAGAGCAGAGAGAGACACACACACTGAGACAGCTCCCAGATCCACTGCATCAAGGACTTCCACAGGTAAGAGTACAGAGAGGGACACCCACACACAGATACCTTCCAGATCCACTTCCTCGAGGACAGACAGAGCAGAGAGGTGCTGAGGCACAGCGGCCCCGGGCACCCAGGGTGAAAGCGGAGGGCAAAACGACGGTTTTCTTGTTTTGTGTGGCAGGAAGTTCGCCCCGCGGTGCTCGGTGTGTGGTAAAGCCATCATGCCGGAGCGTGGGCAGGAGGAGACGGTGAGGATCGTGGCGCTGGATCGCAGCTTCCACGTCAACTGCTACATGTGTGAGGTAAGCAGCCACGCCACTCTGCCAGCAGGGCACTGAACTGAAGCTGGGATCCTTCAGACCGGACCGCTCCGTATAATTCCATTGATCTTGCCCACTGTGCACTTTTTCATTCGTGACCTACAGCTCTGGCCAAGAGTTTAGCATCACCCTGTAGAATGAACTAATTTTGCTTCATAAAGTTGAGTGAATCCTGCTGAATAATGTTACGTTAACATATTGAATTACACACCGCTTTGTAGTTTTTCACATACTGAACGTAAAAATTGGGTGACATTTCGAAGTCTAACCAGAAATACTACTGTTCTGGCTTCCGGTAGACTTTTCTCGATATCATTTTGTAGTTTCTTTTGATGTTCAATCAGATCTGTGTGGTCCAGTGGTTAAAGAAATGGGCTTGTAACCAGGAGGTCCCCGGTTCAAATCCCACCTCAGCCACTGACTCATTGTGTGACCCTGAGCAAGTCACTTAACCTCCTTGTGCTCCGTCTTTCGGGTGAGACGTAGTTGTAAGTGACTCTGCAGCTGATGCATAGTTCACACACCCTAGTCTCTGTAAGTCGCCTTGGATAAAGGCGTCTGCTAAATAAACTAATAATAATCTAAATTATGTTCCATTATTTTTATAATGGTCCTAAAATGTCTAGATGATGCAAAAGGTTTGGCCATAACTGTAGGTCTCAAAACGCATGTGTTTTCCATTATAAAACAGATGCCTGGCACTGCACGAAGTTCTCTGTTTGCATGCCTTGCTTTCCAGGAAGTCTGTTCACTGCATCACTTCCTTGGTCACCCCAGCTGTGTCTTCAGGGACGTGTCAGTCAATCGAGGAATCAGCTGGTTGGTTAAAGGCTATATAAGGACCTTTTTATTTGATTGTGTTTCATGTTCCCATGTGTTGCTACAACTGTAAGTAAGGCGTGTGTATTGTTTTAAATTTTATTTAAATTTTATTTTTTTAAAATTATTTCACTGCCTCCAAGATGGCTTCCCATGTAGCTGCATGGACCACTCAAACTACATTTCCCATCATCCTTCTGCTCACATATGTAAGTGAGATGGATTTACCAGTGAGCAGGAGGATGATGGGTAATGTAGTTCTGAGAAATACATGAGAGGCCCTCTTGGAGCTAGAATAGAAACAGCCAGAGAGCCATGCAATTTAAAAATGGTCAAGATGTAAAATAATAATTAAAACAATACACGCACCTTACTTAAACAGTTGTAGCAACACATGGGAACATGAAACACAATCAAATAAAAAGGTCCTTATGTACCCTGTAACAGGAAATAAGCCACCAGGAACAATTTCACCCTCCAGGTCACCCAGGAAGTGCAAGACGGTCTCAAAGCTTGCAAACTGAGATTTCTTTAACCCAGTGTAGTTTCTGAGTGGAGGGGCATGGCGGAGAAAATGTATGGCTCTGTTTTGTTACAGGCACTTTAACAGGAATACATATGTATTTTTTTTGAACCCGTGTCCCTGTGTGTGCAGGACTGCGGCTCGCTGCTGTCTTCGGAGGGAGAGGGGCGTGGCTGTTACCCTCTCGATGGACACATCCTGTGCAAGGGGTGCAGCGCCCGGAGAATCCAGGACTTGTCTGCCAAAATATCCACTGACTGCTAATGGCACCCGGCACCCTGCACCCTGCACCCTGCACCCAGCACCCTGCACCCTGCACCCTGCACCCTGCACCCTGCACCCTGCACCCAGCACCCACTTCTAACAGGGCTAGTGTGAGTTTGTAACCCTGCTCAAACTCCTGGCTCCTGATCATTTCAATATTAATAATAATAACAGACTTCATTGAGGGGAGCTCTGAACCCCCAGGACTGGGTGCAGCAGCAGCAGCAGCAGCAGCAGGGCTAGTGTGAGTTTCTAACCCTGCTCAAACTCCTGGCTCCTGATCATTTCAATATTAATAATAATAACAGACCTCATTGAGGGGAGCTCTGAACCCCCAGGACTGGGTGCAGCAGCAGCAGCAGCAGGGCTAGTGTGAGTTTGTAACCCTGCTCAAACTCCTGGCTCCTGATCATTTCAATATTAATAATAATAACAGACCTCATTGAGGGGAGCTCTGAACCCCCAGGACTGGGTGCAGCAGCAGCAGCAGCAGGGCTAGTGTGAGTTTGTAACCCTGCTCAAACTCCTGGCTCCTGATCTTTTCAATATTAATAATAATAACAGACTTCATTGAGGGGAGCTCTGAACCCCCAGGACTGGGTGCAGCAGCAGCAGCAGCAGCAGCAGGGCTAGTGTGAGTTTGTAACCCTGCTCAAACTCCTGGCTCCTGATCATTTCGATATTAATAATAATAACAGACTTCATTGAGGGGAGCTCTGAACCCCAAGGACTGGGTGCAGCAGCAGCAGCAGCAGGGCTAGTGTGAGTTTGTAACCCTGCTCAAACTCCTGGCTCCTGATCATTTCAATATTAATAATAATAACAGACTTCATTGAGGGGAGCTCTGAACCCCAGGACTGGGTGCAGCAGCAGCAGCAGCAGGGCTAGTGTGAGTTTGTAACCCTGCTCAAACTCCTGGCTCCTGATCATTTCAATATTAATAATATCTTTGAGGGGAGTTCTGAACTCCTACTTTGAACATTTCTAATTCAACCAATGGTCCTTCAAAATGACTGTGCCGGATATCCTTGGCGATTTTAAACAATTATTAATGCTTTATTTGGATGGGAACCTAATGGGGGGGGGGGGGGGAATTATTTAATAGAATTCCACAGTGAAACCGGCTTAATATCAGTCCTGTTAATAACCCAGTCTGTTTATTCTACATTGAAATGTCCTGTGGGAATTATAGTGGGAGTCAATGGGGCCTGATCATATCCCTGAACACATGTCTGGATATGAAGGTTTACATTGAAGTGAGTTATTGTGCAGGATTGAGAAGTCCTGACTAGAAAGTACGGTCTAACCTACAGAACAATGTTTACAGCTTTTCTGGAGTTTGATTTCTTGCAACTCCGGCCAAAACTTTTGCATCACGTAGAATAAAAACTATATAAACTATAATTTCAGATCTTTTATGTAATCAAAGAAACTACAACATGATCTTGCAAAAGTCTACCGGAAGCCATAATAGTAGTACAGTATTTAAAGATTTTGCTAAGTATATAATATATATATATAAACTACAAAGCGATGTGTGATTCAATATGTTAACGTAACATTATTCAGCAGGTTTCATTCAAATTTGTGAAGCAACATTAGTTCATTCTATAGGGTGATGCAAAACTTTTGGCCAGAGCTGTACAGTTTAACCAACACATGATCCGAACTTTTTTTTTTGATATTAGCATGGTTGCTTCTACAATACCAGGGTAAACTAATGCCTTGTATAACCATGGGGGGGGAAAGCATGGTGAAAATGCAGAAATAGTTTTTTTTTTATAAGGGAACCTCTGTCAAAAAATGATCTCTTTTCTTTTGTTTAATATTGAGAGGTTCCCTCCAAACTAGACTGTCTGTCTGGGGGCCTGAGAAGTCAGTCTGTCCGTCCGTAGAAGGGAGTGAAGCCACTCCCAGAAATATTACCTGCTGTGGGCTTCCGTTCGTTATATAGAACTCAAATGAGCAGCTTTGAAATTGTCCCCCACCCCTGTTCTTTAATTGGGTGTCTAATGCTGTAATAAACACGGTGACCACCGGGGGGCAGCGTTGTAACGCCTGTGTTAATTCTGTTTTTTCTTTATTTTTTCATATGTAACATAGGCTGGATCGGCCAAAAGCCATCTAGTCTGTATTAAGCTGTGTCACCCGAGTCCAGGAGCTGCTCTTCAGTTCTGGTTGCCAGCTGTAGTTATATGTAACACACGCTAGATCAGCCACCTAAAAGAGCCAGCGCCATCTAGTGGCTGAGCTTTTTTTTATGCTGGCAATACAGTGCTCTAGATGGTGCTACTTATAGAGATGAAGATATAAAGATCGCCTGATCTAGCCTGTGTCACATATGTCTAGAAGAATGTATGTGGACTTGTGTGTGTGGAAGGTACACACGTATGTTAAGAAGGAGGTTTCTGTGCTGTTGCATCACGCCTGTACTTTCTGTGTACAGTTTGGTACAGATCTGCCTAGTGATGGATTAATAAAGGTCTATGTTTTACAGTAGCTGCAGTCTCTCTCTCTCTCTCTCTCTCTCTGGTGTATTGATGTTTCTTGAAGTTTTAACCAAGCACTGCACATCTGTTCTTGCCTCTCATCATCACCCTTTGGAAGGAGGGCTACCCAATGATTTAAAATCCATTGATCCGTTTTCTTCCCTGGATTTTAAAAAACCACGAGCAACACAGATTCAGTCCTGCGACAAGTGTGCTGACATGGATTACACTAATGTTTGTGTCTGTCTCTCTGTCCTGTCCTGTCCTGTCCTAGCCCCCCAGATTGGAACGCAGGACCCAAATTCGGGAATTGCTAATTTTCACAAAACGATAGCTTCGTCTACACCAGCGTACGTTTCGCTGATCCTCCAGTCGACACAGCCCCAATCTGTCAGGCTTGTAAGGTAATTTAATAGAGATTCGTTTAGGACTGCACAGGGTGTCCTTACCGCTGAATACAGGCTCTGAGTATCGCGTTTCCATTGCAGTCAACAAATAAAAGACCCATATTAACACTGAAACGGATCTGTTATTTAATTCATTAACAAATAAAAGGCAGTATTCTCATATCTTTATTACACATTCATATCCACGTTTTGTTCCTGTGAGTGAGTACATTTTATATACAGGTAGGTTTAACAGACGGGAGGGTGGGGTCATCGTGAGGTCACAGGGACTACTTTTGTCCCCGCGGATTAACACGACGTGAACGTCTTCCAGAAGAAGTTCTTGCACCCTGCTTTGCGGTCGCGCTGCGGCGCGGGGAGCTGACGTGTCGCATCCCTTCGTATCCCAGAGTCCTCGGCGGGGAGGATGGCGTTCTCTGGCTTCAGGAGATCCGAAAACATTTTCAGAAGCGAGATGCTGGAGAACTCCTAACAGGAACAGAGACCACAGGAGAGGTTACAGGATGGATGAAATATATTGTAATTTACTGGGAAACAGATCCTCAGGTTATTTTAGCATAGATATAGATTTTATAGCTATCTATAATATTACTTAGCAGACGCCCTTATCCAGGGCGACTTACAATTGTTGCAAGATATCACATTATTTTTACATACAATTACATTATTTTTTACACACATTATTTTTACATACATTTCCCCATTTATACAGTTGGGTTTTTACTGGAGCAATCTAGGTAAAGTACCTTGCTCAAGGGTACAGCAGCAGCAGCGTCCCCCACCTGGGATTGAACCCACGACCCTCCGGTCCAGAGTCCAGAGCACTAACCACTACTCCACACTGCTGCACTATATATTTGTTTTCATCAATTATATAACAAAATATATTCAAACACATATTTACTGTGGAGATATTTTCACAAATACACACCATGTCATCTTGTAATAATAATTGAATCTCATTATGCCAAATAACATAGTGAAGAAGTTAACAAATTTAAATATTTGAAAATATATTTGTATAGTAAAAGCATTGCAAAGTGTAATAAAGCACGGTGAAGCACAGAGAGGTGTGATAAAGCATATTAACAAACATGGCAAACCAGGTAGCATGATAAACAGAGACAGACAGACACACACAAACAGTTACACACATATAAAAGCAGACAAACACAGGCAGATAGACAGACAGATGAACAGACCGACCGACAGACAGACAGGCTGTGTGGTCCAGTGGTTAAAGAAAAGGACTTGTAACCAGGAGGTCCCCGGTTCAAATCCCACCTCAGCCACTGACTCATTGTGTGACCCTGAGCAAGTCACGTCACCTCCTTGTGCTCCGTCTTTCAGGTGAGATGTAATTGTAAGTGACTCTGCAGCTGATGCATAGTTCACACACCCTAGCCTTGGATAAAGGCGTCTGCTAAATAAACTAATAATAATAATAACAGACAGACAGATGAATAGACAGACAGGCAGACAGACAGGTGAATAGACAGACAGACAGACAGAGACAGATGAATAGACAGACAGGCAGACAGACAGGTGAATAGACAGACAGGCAGACAGACTCTCGTCTCTCACCTCTTTTTCCTCGGGTAAGTCAGTCCTCAGTAGCTCAGCCAGCCTATCGCTCTGCAGGGCTCCACTAGCCCGGGCCAGCAGCACTGACACAGACACGGCCACCAGCAGGATCTGCAGCTGAGAACACAGCATCATCTTCAGAGAGCAGCACTGACACAGCTCCACGCCAAACACCGCAGAACCTTATATACCTGGAGGGAGGGGGGGTATCCAATCAGAGAGGGGCAGGAGGGGGGCAGCCCATCGGAGAGACAGGTGGAGCGAGGGGCAGCCCATTGGAGAGAGGGGCAGGAGGGGGACAGCCCATCGGAAAGGGGCAGGGAGGGGGGCAGCCCATCTGAGAGAGGGGCAGGGAGGGGGGCAGCCCATTGGAGAGAGGGGCAGGGAGGGGGGCAGCTCATCAGAGAGGGGCAGAAGGGGGGCAGCTCATCGGGGATGGGGGCAGGGAGGGGTGGGAGTGTGTCTGACCTTTGTAGTTCTTTTGCTAATAACTGAAAGTGACTCTTAAGCTAATTCGTTTTGATTGGGAAGTATTATTAATATCTCTGTTACCGTAAATCTTCTAGTAGTAGCCCAAGACTCTAGTCAGACCCCACCTAGAATACGGTGTCACATCCTTGCAGCGGAGATGGAGCAGAGGACTAGGCGGATCCCACGAGGTCAGGCTAAAAACGCTTCTCAGCCTGGGACAGAGAAGAGAAAGAGGGGGACTCGAGTGAAGTTTCTAAAATCTTAATTAAAATAAATAAAGTTAAACCCAAGACTCAGATTTAGCACAGAGAGCAGGACGAGAGGGGAACAGAGACTTTAGAAAGGAAGGTAGGAAGCACTTATAAATGCGTGGAACAGACAGACCGACACCCCCCTAGATCCCCTTGATATTCTCAAGAGCTTCTCCTTAATCACGTTACTACTAAGCGGTTTTATGTGGGAAAATGTGTGACATACAACGAACTTGACATTTTGGTAAGGGTGTGTATACCTGAAAGAGATCAAACATGCATATTCACCTGGGATTGTGAGTCTGGATTAGATTAGATCTGTTAAAATGTACTCATGGTTTAAGCTCTGCGGATTGCTACTGGGCGTCTGACGTGACCCAGTATAGTTTTGTTTGATCATGTTGATGTGGAATTTATTTTCTGCAAGAGAGGATTCTGGGATACTGCTGTAAACCTTTGGAGGGGAGAAATATTATCCAGCGCTGTTAATATTTATTTGGACAGTGTGTTTATTCATAATGCTTTCAACCGGGCAGCAGTGTGGAGTAGTGGTTAGGGGCTCTGGACTCTTGACCGGAGGGTCGTCAGTTCAATCCCAGATGGGGGGACACTGCTGCTGTACCCTTGAGCAAAGTACTTTACCTAGATTGCTCCAGTAAAAACCCAACTGTATAAATGGAAAATTGTATGTAAAAATAGTGTGATATCTTGTAACAATTGTAAGTCGCCCTGGATAAGGGCGTCTGCTAAGAAATAAATAATAATAACTAGGGTGCATAATTATTCAGAATGACTTTACCATACATCTCTGTGATTTAGAGAAGCATTGTAAAGCACAGAGAGGTCTGGTAAAGCATAGAGAAGCATTGTAAAGCACAGAGAGGTCTGGTAAAGCATAGGGAAGCATTGGAAAGCACAGAGAGGTCTGGTAAAGCATAGGGAAGCATTGTAAAGCATAGAGGGGTGTGGTAAAGCATAGGGAAGCATTGTAAAGCACAGAGAGGTCTGGTAAAGCATAGGGAAGCATTGTAAAGCACAGAGAGGTCTGGTAAAGCATAGGGAAGCATTGTAAAGCACAGAGGGGTGTGGTAAAGCATAGGGAAGCATTGTAAAGCACAGAGAGGTGTGGTAAAGCATAGGGAAGTATTGTAAAGCACAGAGAGATATGGTAAAGCATAGGGAAGCTTTGTAAAGCACAGAGAGGTCTGGTAAAGCATAGGGAAGCATTGGAAAGCACAGAGAGGTCTGGTAAAGCATATAAAAAAAACAACATGAGGACATGACATGCAGACGGACGGATGTACGGACATCTCCAAAGTATCCTCAAAATTTGCTGGTTAAATAAACTTTGAATGTCACTTTTGAAATCTTTCTTCCACATTCAAAACTGTAAACTGTTAGAAACTCACAGATCTTTTTACCTGAATTATTACAATTAGGAACTTCACTTTAGTGTGGGGAGGGGAGGGGAGGGGGTGTTGAACCCCACTGGGCCGCTCCCCGTTTCCTCGCAGCAGGACAGTCGCTGCAGGAGGACCCCACGCTGCCATTTATAGCAGCCCAGCGTGGTGCCTGATGGCAGCGCTGACGCTCTCATGTCAATCAGGCGCAGGCTGGGTAATGTTAATTACAGCCAGAGGCATCCAGAGACCCGAGGAGGGAGTAATGAAGACAAGCTGTGAAGCTGCCTCTTCACCTGACCTCACTGCAGGGGGAGGGGGCTGCTGTTCAGCAAAACTTACTGGGGCTTTAGAATCCATTCCCCTTAACACTTAAACTGAGGGAACATTATTTCTTAGCAGACGCCCTTATCCAGGACAATTGCTACAAGATATCACATTATTTTTACATACAATTACCCATTTATACAGTTGGGTTTTTACTGGAGCACTCTAGGCATTAGGCAGCTGGCTCTTTGAGATAGATAGATATGTGTGTGTGTTTAAAATGAACTTATGTATCCTGTGGTAGTTCAATTAAAGGTGAAACCACTTCCACAGGAAACATTGCCTTTAGCTCTCTTACAGAGAGAGCATCTCAAGGGTTAAAATAAAAATCGAGGTGACTGATCTCTCGTAATTAAAGAAAGGACAGTTTCTCCTAAATTATAATGAAACAACTAGCTGAATTGACAAGGTCATTAGAGCTGACATTTCGCTGCCCTATGGGAGGGCTCCGTCCAGCAAAAGAGGCACAGCCAGTATCCCTGTCAGCTTTTACTCTCCTCTCTATTAGATCAATCTTAACGAGGCAGGGACTTCATATTACATGTCCTTATTATCCCTGCAGGGGATACAGTGCAGGCGGGCATTCAAATGTCATGTATCAGGAGAAACGCTCATGAAACTGGGATGAATCTTTAGCACCGAGTCAAGCAGACCAGCGTTTCATTTTCTTCTAGTTTCAATAACACTGATGAAGGCACTAGAGCCCAAACGCTGGTCTGCTTGACTCAGTCTCTTCTAGTTTCAGTAACACTGATGAAGGCACTAGAGCCCAAACGCTGGTCTGCTTGACTCAGTCTCTTCTAGTTTCAATAACACTGATGAAGGCACTGGAGCCCAAACGCTGGTCTGCTTGACTCAGTCTCTTCTAGTTTCAATAACACTGATGAAGGCACTGGAGCCCAAACGCTGGTCTGCTTGACTCAGTCTCTTCTAGTTTCAATAACACTGATGAAGGCACTGGAGCCCAAACGCTGGTCTGCTTGACTCAGTCTCTTCTAGTTTCAATAACACTGATGAAGGCACTGGAGCCCAAACGCTGGTCTGCTTGACTCAGTCTCTTCTAGTTTCAATAACGCTGATGAAGGCACTAGAGCCCAAACGCTGGTCTGCTTGACTCAGTCTCTTCTAGTTTCAATAACACTGATGAAGGCACTGGAGCCCAAACGCTGGTCTGCTTGACTCGGTTACATTGACTTCCCAAAATGCAGTTTAATGCCACATTTCCATCCGCCACTGGGAGTGGGTTTGAAATCAGACTTGTTCATTTCCATCAGCAGCGGATCTGAGATCAATTTCAATTGGGACTGTCTGTCTGTCTGTCTGTCTGTCTGTCTGTCTGTCGGTCAGCCCCAGTTTCCAGGTTTGGTCAGGCTGCAGCTGGAAATATTCTCTGAAGACCCGGCTATCGAACCCGCTCCTCCCCTCCTGTGACGCTGTGTGTTTTGAATCACCTATAATATTAGGATTGAGACATAATTTTTTTTTAAAAAAGAACATAATTTCGATATTTTATTTAACGTCGTGTCATCAAAGAAGCTACAACATGATCTCGCAAAAAAAGTCTACACCGGAAGCCATAATAACAGTACAGTAGTATTATTTGTTTATTTAGCAGTATTTCATGTTAGATTTCGAAATGTCACATTATTACATTGTTTGTCTCATTTTTCGTTATGAGGGAAAAACTACAAAGCGGTGTGCAATTCAATATGTTAACGGAACATTATTCAGCAGGTTTCATTCGACTTTATGAAGCACAATTAGTTAATTCTATATAGAGGGTGATGCAAAACTTCTGGCCACAGCTGAACATCACTATAAAAATGTCATTCAAAGAATGATCTCGTTTTTCCATAGAGTTTCGTCCTTTATAGATTCTTATCCATTATCTATACGCTCTTATCTTGAGTTCAGGGGCGCTCTGTATAATGTATTGTGTAATACTGCCACCTAGTGTCTGTAGGTTGGAACTAGTCGGAAACCCTCATAAAAGACCAGCAAACGAGAGATAACACAAGCGGTCATACAAGCACGTGTATCACACTTCACAATTTTGCATACAAATTCAAATTCAAATTCAAATTCAAAAAATGCTTTATTGGCATGACGAGAGCGCTCAGGTATTGCCAAAGCTTTTATAATACAAAACAGAAATAATAAAACGGAAATAAAATTACAGAACCTAACAAACACAAAAAACCATTGTTCCCTTCCCTTTGAACGATATAACTACCTCCCTCCCTCCCTCCCTCCCTCCTCATCATCAGTAACCCCATGGTCATGTATGCAGGGTGTCACACACTGTCTCTCAGGTTGTGGCAGGCAGACACATACTGTGCTGCTAGATTTGCAGTTCGCTCCTCCTCTCCTAGAAGGATGGGGATTTTACTCGAAATGGAGAGGAGGTTAAACTCTGCCATTTGTTTTTTGAATTGGGGGATATATCTCTCCCGTATCTCTATGTATTTTGAGCAGGACAACAGGAAGTGCATTTCTGTCTCTACCTCTCCCAGATCACAGTGACCGCACAGCCTTTTTTCTTTGGCAATCCAGGTTTTTTTGTGCCGGCCAGTTTCGATGGCCAGGCTGTGGTCACTGAGTCTGTACTTGGTCAGGATCTGTCTATGTTTTGTGTTTTTGACCCTGACCAGATATTCTGCCAGGGTAAATTCTTTTTTTAGGGCCAGATAGCATTGTAATTTATTGTGTGATTCAATTTCGTTATTCCAGTGTACTTTATAATTGTTTTCCAGATTTAGATTAATTTGTTTCATTTTTTGTGCTGGGAGTTTTTTGTTGGTGGTGTTCTGAAGCTCGCTGGTATTAATTTGACTTATTTGGCTGAGCTTCAGTACCATTCTACTGAGGGGATTCTCTTGTGGGGGCTGTGAGCAGCTCCGCAGTGCAGTGTGGTGGTAGGACTGCGGATCAGCCTGCTGTAGATGGACCCAGTAGTTGAGCGCTCGTTTCTGTATGGAGTGGAGTAAGGGGAACCGGCCCAATTCAGCCCTGCAAGCGCTATTGGCTGCACTCCTGTGAACCTGCAGGAGGTGTTTACAGAATTCCAGATGGAAATTCTCTATGGGGCTTTGATCCCATTTTTTATAATCAGGGTTCATAAGGGGACCCCATACTTCACTACCATACAGAAGGATTGGCTTTATTATGCTGTCGAAAATTTTTAGCCAAATTTTTATTGGTGGTTTAATTTTGTATAGCCGATTCTTTATTGCATAAAAAGCCCTGCGCGCTTTATCTCTTAATGCATTTATAGCCAGGTTGAAGTTCCCAGACGCACTGATTTTTAGACCCAGGTAATTGTAGCTGGTGCTATGCTCCAAGGTGTTGTTTCCCAGGGTGAAGTGGTACCTGTTTCCCTGAGATCTGGCTTTCTTCTGGAATACCATAACTCTGGTCTTGTCCAGGTTTACTGTCAGTGCCCATTTCTGACAGTACTGCTCCAGCAGTGCCAGGCTCTGCTGCAACCCCTGTTCAGTGGGTGACAGCAGGACCAGGTCATCTGCATAGAGCAGGAATTTGATTTCTGAATTTGATTTTTTGTTTCTGCAAAACCGCGTATCCCACTGTGATGAAACCCTGTCTGTGTCTCTGTGCCTTTGCCGTCCGTCTGCCACAATTATATATTTGTACATAACTTAAGAATACAGTTATCCCTCGTACTGTTTAAACTTTGCTCTGACGCCTCATCGAGGTCTTACACATCGAGGTCTTACGCGTTCTATCGCCTAGCTCTGTTTATATTAATCTCCAGTGCTTTCCAATAGATTTAATAAAAATATATACAATATGTATTAATAACTCAATCGATTTCGACCTCAGGGCTGTTTTTGCTTAACAAGCCTGAGAATGAATCATACAGCTCCGGTCAAAGGTTTTAGCATCATCACCCCCCTCTCGAATGAACACATTCTGCTTCATAAAGTCGAATGAAACCTGCTGAATCACGTCACGTTAACATATCGAGTTACACGCCGCTTCGGTAACTGTGATGTTATTTTTATTAAACATACAAGTTCCTCAGACTACCACCAGGGGGAGCCAAACACCGGCGACGACAGAGAGCGTCCGCCTCTCTACGCTGGGCTGTCCTTCACTTTGCTGTGCTGTTATGACAGGTATATATTGTAAGGGATTTCCTCTGGAAGTGAAAGAGATGAGCAGCCCGTGTTCCTTCGGGAAAGTTACAGCCCGGAATCTTGCGATCTCCTGGAATAACAGCATTCCGTGTTGTCAGCGGGATGGGGTGTTCATCTGTAACACTGCTTTTGTGACTAACACTTTCCAACCACACCTGCACGGTCTGCTGCACTCAGCACTCCCTCAAACAGACCTTACTGTAGCAACATGTTCCACGCAGCCCACGCCAGAGCTATCAGAAACACACATCCACTGTAGGCAAAAAAAAACACCCCTATAATTATAATAATCCTCATTATTTAGCAGACACTTTTATCCAAAGCGATTTACAGAGAGTGAACGATGCATCATCAACAACTGCTGCTCCTGATGCTGCTGCAGAGTCACTTCCAATAGGACCTCGTTTGTTTGACGTCTCATTCAAAGGACAGAGCAGAAGGAGGTTCAGTGACTTGCTCAGGGTCACACACACACACAGGGAGTCAGTGGCTGAGCCGGGATTTGAACCTCCTGGTATCAAGACCCCTTTCTCTAACCACCGGACCCCCAAGCCATGACTTACGAAGCTCAAATGAAAGCACAGAACTATTTGTAATACGCTGGTGAGACCACACTTAGAGTACTGGGTCCGAGTCTGGTCAACACAGCACCAAAGGGACATTGTGGTCCTGGAGAGAGTCCGGCGAACAGCAACTAGACTAATCCCAGGGCTGACTGGGATGAGCTTTGAAGAGAGGCTGAAAGAACTGAATCTAGCCTGGAGCAGAATTAGATACTAGATATTATAGGTCAGGCAGGGACAATAGCGTCATTCATTTAATCATAAAATGGGATCTGCATTTAAAAAGACACCGCAGACTTGTGCTGGAGTTTAAAACTCAGAGTGTTGGTATAACGTGCCTAAACATAGATTATAATATTATACAGTGCTTCTAAATATATGAACATAATTAGAATTATGTACGGGTGTGTTTTGACATTCAGACACTCTGACCTGCGTTTTCTGAGTCTTTTTCTGTACTGGGGAAGGTTTGTAATGAAGCCGTCTAGAATACACCCAAACCTGACTTCTAAATAGAATCAATCCCTGAATGCAGTTTAAAAAAAAAAAAAAAAACTTGTAATTTTTAAATAAAATGGCGACAAAAAGCCAAGTTTATCAGGAGCTCACCAATAAACTGGCAAAACACGCATTAAACCATTCGTGTAACCGTGACAAACTGCCTGTCCACTTTATTAAGATCTTAAGAACATAAGAAAGTTTCCAAACGAGAGGAGGCCATTCAGCCCATCTTGCTCGTTTGGTTGTTAGTAGCTTATTGATCCCAGAATCTCATCAAGCAGCTTCTTGAAGGATCCCAGGGTGTCAGCTTCAACAACATTACTGGGGGTTCCAGACCCCCACAATTCTCTGTGTAAAAAAGTGCCTCCTATTTTCTGTTCTGAATGCCCCTTTATCTAATCTCCATTTGTGAAACATTTTCAATATAGTATATAAATCTCATAGCTATTGCAAGATGCCTCACCATTAGGATATATCTCTTCTGTCTCACCGCATTCTAAGCAGACCCCTATAAAAGTTTCTGCAGTAAATTTGCACAGTGATTTTGCAGTTTTCACATGCTTTTCCCCATGGCCATGCATTTATCATCAATCTCATCAAGCAGCTTTTTGAAGGATCCCAGGGTGTCAGCTTCAACAACATTACTGGGGAGTTGGTTCCAGACCCTCACGATTCTCTGTGTAAAAAAGTGCCTCCTATTTTCTGTACCTTCACCGTTTGTCCTGATCTGGCCTAGACCCCACAAGGTGCTGTTTGCTTTTTTAATGGGTGAAGGTATATTTGCCGAACTTGTCTGTGGTCGCGTTTAAATAAAGGCATTGGTATGATAAATGCATTTAATGGTATTCCTGACTGATTTATTCCCTGGCTGATCGTCTGCTGTCGCTTCACGACCCCTCTCGGTCCTCTGGGTTGGTCATTTGAGAAATAAAGAGAGAGGGGAGGTGTCGTTTAAATGTTACAGAGATAAGGGTGAATTTCCAGCAGTAACTCACCAACCCCCTCCAAAAAAAAACCGTGCTTAATGAATATCGTGTGACTCAAAACATAAACACGCAAGCACTGAGAGGGAGGGGGAAGTTCAGCGAGGTCGTTTTTGTTTCGGTGTCTTGTCAAAATCTTTCACATTTCAACAAAAGACATCAGCTGCCGCCGGACGGGCTTGATCTGGTTTTGGGTGGAAATTATTTGTCGGCGTTCGTCTTTTAAAGGTAAGAAAACAACACGACACGTAGGCTAGTCGCTGTTGTGTGTTTGTTGTTGTAGTTTGGTTTCAAGCAGGAGAGGCTGCGTGTTTTTTTCCCCCTCTGAATAATAATAATAATAATAATAATAATAATAATAATAATAATAATAATAATAAATGCGTTCTTAAGTATAAATATGTGACAACAAACAAAAAAACGTATTTACTATGAGCTAAACTCCCAGGACAACGTGAAGTTTATTATCACGATTTAAAAGAAAAAATGCAGCAACCGCAGAAATAAACAGAGTCCTTTGGGGGGTATTTTTTTGTCGAGGGGGGGGGGGAAGTCTGAAGAGTACGGTACAGAGGAAACAACACTCGAGCATTATTTGTTGTTTTTGAGAGAATTGCGTTTTTTTTAAAGAAAAATGCAGAAAATGGCGGCTGTAGCTCTTAATGGTAGTTCTCTATCGTACCCTAAATAATATAAAAACGAGGGCGTCTGCTTTACAGAGAACAATAAATATTCTGAGCTGAGCACGACGAGTGATCGGTTCTTTTAAATATATTTTCTGATAGTTGTTCTATCCTTTTGCCAAACGGTCTAAATCGAATTTGGTTTCGCTTCAGTAAGAAATTGTCAAAACAAAGCCACGTTTTTTTTTTTTGGACGGCTTAATTTCCATTTATTTTTTTCTTCTTTAGTTTTTTTCCGTTTTGAAAACGATGGCAACTTCACGGAAATACAAACCTCACTTCAATTTAAACGCCCCCTAAGTTAAGTTTAGTTAAATACGAATCTTTTTTTTAAAAAAACACCAGTACCCTCCACAATCACGCTCTTGTAAAATATCTTAGTCTGTGTTTACTTCGCTCTCACCGACAGTATCGCTCGGCAGACGTCGTTGATTTTACATTCTCAAAGGGCTTCAGTTACAGTATATAGACAATGCAATCTTAAAACTTTGTTAATTACACTAGGGATGTCGAAAACAGAAACGGGGGGCTTGGTGGCACAGACAGACAGTGTGCTAATTCCCTCCCTAGCTTCTCATTCTTGTTTTTAACCGGCCTCTGGAGTCCTGGGTTCCAGTCTGCTCAGGCCACGAATGAGTTTGGTGAGTGGTCTCAACACAGCCCCCAGACAGACAGACAGACAGACAGACAGTGGGCATTGGTGTAATCCACAACACAAACACCAGCACACAATTCAGCACAAATGTCAGTGTCTGGGAGGGAGGGAGAAACATGCTCAGACTTGCATAGTTTCAAAAGTTTCAGTAGTGTACAATGTATCCGCGTACTATAACAATGGATGAAGGAAATGGAGCCCAAACGCTGGTCTGCTTGACTCAGTCTCTTCTAGTTTCAATAACCCTGATGAAGGCACTAGAGCCCAAACGCTGGTCTGCTTGACTCAGTCTCTTCTAGTTTCAATAACACTGATGAAGGCACTAGAGCCCAAACGCTGGTCTGCTTGACTCAGTCTCTTCTAGTTTCAATAACCCTGATGATGGCACTGGAGCCCAAACGCTGGTCTGCTTGACTCAGTCTCTTCTAGTTTCAATAACACTGATGAAGGCACTAGAGCCCAAACGCTGGTCTGCTTGATTCAGTTTAGTTTCAATAACACTGATGAAGGCACTAGAGCCCAAACGCTGGTCTGCTTGACTCGGTCTCTTCTAGTTTCAGTAACACTGATGAAGGCACTGGAGCCCAAACGCTGGTCTGCTTGACTCAGCCCTTATCTAGTTTGACGTCACTAACACAGTTGAAGGCACTAGACAAAACATGGATTGCATATGCTAGTCGTATCAGATTTTATCAGCAGTATTTCTGTAAGAGTTGTCTGAGTGATGAAGACACGCTCTGTGTGAGAAGCCTTCATCGCAGCTTCTTTGTCGGATGGTTTCACAATCCACAGGAAATCCTAAACTGTCTCTCTTCGGGTTGCAGAAATCCGCCTGTGTGTCCCATGACTAAAGTTAACCAAGGAAGCCATCTGACATTTTAATCAACTGGGCTGTTCACTTCGGAGTAGCTTAAAACAGCAGGTGATCAGGTTACAACAGTGCACCTGGAGTCACATCTCTTTGAATGTGAGGTCTGCAGGCATAAATGTAGAGTACAAATCGAAGGAGGTTCTGATGAGGGTGTGTGACACACTGGTGACACAGGACTGTGTTCAATTCTGCTCCCTCCGTAACACAGAAAGAACTGGGCAGCAGTGTGGAGTAGTGGTTAGGGCTCTGGACTCTTGACCGGAGGGTCGTGGGTTCAATCCCAGGTGGGGGGACACTGCTGCTGTACCCTTGAGCAAGGTACTTTACCTAGATTGCTCCAGTGAAAACCCAACTGTATAAATGGGTAATTGTATGTAAAAATAATGTGATATCTTGTAACAATTGTAAGTCGCCCTGGATAAGGGCGTCTGCTAAGAAATAAATAATAATAATAATAATAATAATAATCTGGAGCAGCCAGACCAGACCTAAAAGCATAAGCGAGCTAAGATTATGGAGGGGATGGAATGGGTTACCTAGCCGTGTTGCTGATGCTGAATCACTGGGATCCTCTCTTCTGTGAAGGGTCGTCTTGTGTTCTAATTGGGTGTAGTTTTATCTCCCTGATTAAAGGCGGTCGCCAGATCATTGGCGTGCCTGCTTGACTGCTGTTAGACACTGTGGGGGTTTGAAGCCAGCAGCTGTGTTTGGGTGTGTGAGAGCCCTGCCTGCGCCTCGCTGCCTGTCTCTTTGTGTGGTATAGAGTTACAGGTGCATGGTTACCTGCCCGCTGTCATGTGTTGTGGGAGCAGCTGGAGCTGGATTTGAGCTCCAGAGCCCTGCAGAGAGATAATGCCGTGGGGCTTGGCTGTTCCACTGCATTTTTGAGGGATTCCCCAATTCATTTTTCGGATCTGCAGAGCATTGAGATGCGTCTGTTAAATGCAGTAGCGCCGTTCCACATCAAAAGCAGCAATGCTCTCCACCTCCCTCTCTCGGATTCTTCTCATTTCTCAATCCTCTTCTGTCACTGTGTTTATAATGGTAGCATGTTAAG
The DNA here is from genome assembly GCF_902713425.1 of Acipenser ruthenus. Lineage (NCBI taxonomy): Eukaryota > Metazoa > Chordata > Actinopteri > Acipenseriformes > Acipenseridae > Acipenser > Acipenser ruthenus. The sequence goes on from NC_081236.1 coordinate 1,334,744, forward strand.
TTTCCTATGTATAGCTGTGGCCAAATGTTTTGCATCACCTTGTAGATTGAACTAATTTTGCTTCATAAGGTCGAGTGAAACCTGCTGAATAATGTTACGTTAACTTTGTAGTTTTCCACATACCTAACAAAAAATCTGACATTTCGAAATCTAACGTGAAATACTACTGTGCTGCTATTATGGTTTCCGGTAGACTTTTGCAAGATCATTTTGTAGTTTCTGTGATTGCATGATGTTAAGTAAAAAAAATCTAAATTTATGTTCATTTTTTAAAATTGTCTCAATCCTAAAATTATAGGTGATGCTAAACTTTTGGCCAGAGCTGTAGTGTTGGGAGGTAACACATTACTGTAATCTGATTACTCTTTCCAGTAACTTGTAACTACAGAGATTCCTTTTTCAGTCATGAAATGAAACATGGGGACGGATTACATTTCATGTGAAAATATAACTTAGCAATATCATTTAGTAGTTTCTGTGATGTGCATGATCTAAATTATTAAAATCTAAATTATGTTCAAACAGTTTTTATATATATATATATATATATATATAATATATATTTTAAAATTTTATTTTAATGTCTCAAGCCTAAAATTCTAGCTGATGCGAAACTTTTGACCAGAGCTGTATAGGAAGTTTGAAATTGAGATGTGTGATCTAAAATAGATTTTCAAACTGCACCCTCACACCTGCCTCTGAGCTTGTCAAATAAATGACAAACTTTTTCAAATAGTTTTTGAGCTTGTCTGGAGCATCCTAAGTTCTCTAGTATGTTTCTTTATTAAACATGTGTGTAGTTGTTTGATACTTTTTAGTATATTTACTGTAGCATAATTGTAACTAATTGAACCAAGCAGCACTGTAATTGCATTTGTAATTTTCAGCAAACAATTCTGCTATAATTGTAATAGACCCTGGGGTTGATCAGCATTAATCACAAAGGACTGTGGGAGGGGTCTCTGAGTGGCTCACCTGGCGGTGTGCAGGGTGAGTCACACAACCAGCGATCGCAAGTTCCAATCCTGGTTGTGTGAGACAGCCAGTCTTCGCTGGGGACTCTGGGGGGGGGGAGCTCCGTGTTGGCTTTGGCGCTCCTGGGAGTTGGGGAGGTGGGATCTGGCTTAGACTGTTTCTCCTCACCGCTCTGCGGCGCCCCCTGCAGGCCAGGTGAGTGAGCTTGGGGGCAGAGATTTGCTGGGCTGGTCACTGTTCTCCACAGGCTGGTAACCTGCGGGCATCTGCTGTCGAGTTCCTGGGTGTAAAAAGACTCCCATTGGCTCGTGGGATTGGAGGACGCCCACTGAGGAGTGATAATAATAATAATAATAATAATAATAATAATAATAATAATAATAATCATTGGGCGTTCCAAATTGGGAGAAAATCAAGGGTAAAATAATTGTTCTAAATTAAAACAAAGGACTGCAGGGTTTTCTTAAGTTTGTTTTCCTCTCTTAATTCACTGAAAGCCGATGGGAGTTTATCCCTCGCCTCGCCTCGCCTCGCCTCGCCTTGCTGTTTGGAGTGATTCACAGCTGACATTGTAAGCAGGAATATTTCGACTTTGTGTAGCCAGCGAGTAACCCCCTGGGGTATTGCCTGGACTGTTTTCAGAGTGTAACCCCCCTCTCTCTCTCTCTCTCGTCTCCTAGTAACCTCTGGACCAGTGAGGAGGCAGGCTGACTCTCGCGCAGTGAAGCATGTCTGGCCCTGGTAAGACACATTCCTGTTTATTTTCTCTCAGCCACCTGCACCCTCCACAGCAGAAACGATGCACTAGAACCTGGCCTATCCGATTTTAACTCATTCCAGTTCTCTATTTAGGCCCTTTTGCACTTTTGCAGCAAAATACAAGGCATTTCATCCCTCGTTGTGCGTGTGTAACACTCAGAAATAAAACCGGAATATCCGATCTGGTGTATTTAGAAACTTTTGAAGTGGGATGGTTGGTTAGGATCTGCTTACAACTAGACTGAAAAGCATTAACTGAATACGAAATGCTTTTCAGTCTGCAGCAGACAGTGATTACATCAGCGAAGGGTAACTGTTACCCCTCAAGCTTCTGAATAACATTACACCCCATGTCTAGGCCACCTCTGATAACAATGGCTCTGATTTGATCAGATCTTGGGTTATACCCTACCTGTTGTCCGACTGAACTTTCTGGTATCACAGCTGTAAAATGCATCAAACACACCTTGTCTTCAAGCTTGTAAAAATCCTGTATAAATATCTCCTGTAACTCCATTTGTGTTGAGTCTTTCCTAGACTCTTCCCTTGTATACATAGATTACAATATCTAGAGTTGATAATTATTATTATTATTATTATTATTATTATTATTATTATTATTATTATTATTATTATTATTATTATTATTATTAATTTCTTAGCAGACGTTCTTATCCAGGGCGACTTACAGTCGTAAACAAAAATACATTTCAAGAATCACAGTACAAGTGATAATACAATTAAGAGCAAGATAAATACGATGATAGTCTCTGCGATAATCAACCTGAGTCTCTGTGGATAGTGGTGACTAAATCCACTCTGATCTTAAGCTCCTTTTATTGCTGAATGTGATTTTATAATTAATAGCACACCACACTTTATGTGTGCAAGCACTCTTGTCTTCTCGGTATTTGGATAGTGGCATCGCTGTTAAAATTCACGTTTGATCCATAAGGATTTGAATCGAAGTGTAGTGTCTACAACAAATAATATACTGGCACTGCTGCGTTTCTTATATTGTTTTATATTAAAAAGATATATAAAAAATCTGCTTATTTGCACTGTACAAAACCACGCAGGTCCTGCAAATTTCGAACCCCAGGCGCTCCCAATTCTCTAATAGTATCTTATTCAAGAAAACCTGTTGATTAAACTTTTGTATTTAAATAAGCAATGTGTAATAATGTCCTCATCCTTTTTTTTTCTAACGTTTAAAAGTTTTTAGAGGAGGGGACACAAGTGCCTCTGGTATTTATCATGGCTGGCTCGGACGATACTACTGACCTAGGAAGTGTGAACAGATTTCTTTAGCATAACTGAGAACTTTCTTTAGCCTAATGCGGTACCAGATATAAAAAATAAATAAAACACTGTAAAATGTGTATCTTTCAAAACTACACTTTTGTGCCTGTATGGCAAACGGAAATTTCTTAAAGATCTATGGAGCTACTGTGTTGGCTACAAACACTAATCACCTGAGTGTCGGAGGTGATGAAACCAAAGCTGACCCGCCTTGTTTGTTCTGACTCCGCCTTCTCAGCACAATTCTCCAATCGGGACCTGTAGTAGGCGGGGCTAACTTGCTGAGCAGGAAAGATCCTGTAAATCTTAACCAGGTAGAGTTCCAGACACCCAGATCCTTATTGGAGAAGCGAGCTGATCAGACACAAGCAGCTGCACAGTCTCTGAAACTCGCCAGCTTTCTTTCTGCTCCAATAAAGGACCGCGTTGCCTCAAAGCAGATCTGCTCCTCTGAAAAGGTGAGTGACTTTTCTATGGTATTGGGAGCATGGAAAAATGCCATAGTCATTAGAGTTTGTGGAGAAACAATTCAAAAGACAGAAAGCTGTCGCAAAAGTGTACAAATGGAGAGGCTAGGGGTGCTGTGTTCGGTTCTGGTCGGCCACAAGCTGGTCAGAGTCTTATGCAGAGGAACCAGACGAATCCTAGGGTCACTGGAGCTCCAGAGAGCAAGGGAACTGAATCCAGCCTGGAAGAAAGAATAATTAGGCAGGGATGAGATTAAAACCAGGACCAGAGGACGCAGCTGGGAAGTGGAGACTCAGGACAGAGGGAAGGAGACACTTCTTCAGAGAGAGAGGGAGAGAGAGGGAGAGAGGGAGAGTGTGAGTGAGAGTGGTGAGGGGCTGGGCTACCTAGTCACGATGTTGAGGCTGAATCACTGAGGTCCTTTAAGAGTTTCGAGATCAGCTACCAGGAGAACGTTTGACGTCTTTTTATTACAGAATTGTGTGTGTGTTTTTTTTTTTTAAGTGTGTGCCTATAATATATACCGTCTATAAAAATCTCGACGACGGCTGTGAGAGGCGATTTGGTAGCGTTTTAAAACAAGTTTATTTATGGTGATTTTTAAAACTGTGCCCAGCAACCCAATAAAAGGAACGCTAAGCGCCATTACTGAACAGCAAAACCGGAAAGGAGTCCCGGCAATAGAAATCATTTATTACAGTGCTGTAAAAGATAGAGAATCTGACTCATTGTGCAGTGAACAGAACAAATCCAAGGCCACAGGAGACTTTTTAAAGCTGCTATAAACACTGCACTGGGAAATAATTACCTTCTAGCAATTCATGTTTAATACCTTACCTGCTTAATCACCTGCGCTTGTAGATCTCCTGATCCGCCCCTCCTGCTCTGCACTCTGCACTGGACTCGCCTGACCTCAGCACCACGTTACTGGATCCTCAGCTGATGCGCTATCCTTGCACTATTGCACTTCTAATCTGTCACTGTAGATATAACTCGCTGTAATCCTAACTTGCTGCATCCTAGTTCATATTGGATTCTAGTAGTGTTATTATTATACATAGCATCCTAGTTCATATTGTATTCTAGTAGTATTATTATTTGCACTGACTGTAAACTACACTGTATTTAAATACAAAGCTTGCATTGTAACTCTGCGCTGCCCTGTAACACCTGTGTGAGTCGCCTGGGATAAAGGCATCTGCCAAATATATAAATAATAATATTCTGGGGGTGTAACATGTCATTGCATATCGCAGTGATGTTTACATGATGTATCGTGATAGAGGCATGTATCGAGATGCAGGACCACAAGCACATTGCAGTTCGCCAAGTGATTCTTGAATGAAGCGTGTTTTATAGTTGGTAGAAATCCACGCTCTCCCTGTCTCGTTTTAACTTGTATCTTTTAACTAAACAGTCCCATCATTTAAATCGCTGGATCGTATGTATTGTACAAATACCCGTGGCGTTTGTGTTTTCCGTGAATCTTGAAACCCGCTTGATTGTGGTGAAACTTGCTGTCAACGTTGTTTCAGTATCAGGTTGTGGTTCTCTATGTTATTATTATTATTATTATTATTATTATTATTATTTATTTCTTAGCAGACGCCCTTATCCAGGGCGACTTACAATCGTAAGCAAATACATTTCAAGTGTTACAATACAAGTAATACAATAAGAGCAAGAAATACAATAACTTTTGTTCAAGTGTGACAAACCACAATTCAATAATACAGCAGATAATAGTGATAGTTACATCAGGATATGATTAAATAGTGATAGTTACATCAGGATGTGATTAAATACAAAGTACTACAGGTTAAACACTTGGCAGATTACAGTATTCTGAAGTACAGGATTAGATGCAGTAAAATAGGGGGCAGATAAGAGAAAAATAAAGCACATTTAAATGAAGGGTGATAGTGTCCCAGGATACAAACAGAGGAGTTCTACAGGTGCTGTTTGAAGAGGTGAGTCTTAAGGAGGCGCCGGAATGTGGTCAGGGACTGGGCAGTCCTGACATCTGTAGGAAGGTCGTTCCACCACTGCGGAGCAAGGGTGGAGAAGGAGCGGGCTCTGGAGGCAGGGGAGCATAGAGGAGGTAGAGCTAGTCTTCTAGTGCAGGCGGAGTGGAGAGGTCGAGTGGGGGTGTAGGGAGAGATGAGGGTCTGGAGGTAGCTGGGTGCAGTCTGGTCAAGGCATGTGTAGGCTAGTACAAGAGTCTTGTACAAATGTCTGTGCATTAAACTGCTCAGTGCTGTTGCTCACCCTACACCAGTCTGTGCTCTTGGTAGAGCCCTGCTCATCCACTGTTCCATCTCATGGATGTTTTTTCCAGCCTTGGCAATGGGGGTGGGGGGTGGGGATGTGTGTCGCTGACATGCTTGTTATAAATTATACAGCCTGTCGTCTGTTTCCAATTACCATGAACAGATGTGAAAAGCTTGCCTCGACTCTCTCTCGCTCTCCGCGCTTTCGGACTGCTCTGTGTGCGGATCCAGGGGTGTTGATGGGCCTCTGTTGTCATTGAGTCATTTTTAATTGAAATTACAGCGGAACTGCAATCAAGGCATAACTGGATAAAGGCGTCTGTCAAATAAACTAATAATAATATCTGTAGTTGAACCTTGGCACGCGGGTGTAATTGTCCCATATAATTGATCAATTACAGTTCAATTACGCACATTTGTCGTACGATCATTGTTCTTGTATTTTCAACCACTTTAATTTGGGGGGGGGGGGGGGGGGGTTATATAGCAGTTTCTGTATTTGTACCTGTGATGATGATGATGATGATGATGATTATTAGAATAAATCATGTTCATGTTGTTGTTTTTATGTAACTTTTAGTATAATTGTAATTACTGTAGCATAATTGTAGCTGGAATTGTAATTGAATGAAATAGGAAGCTGGATTTTACAGTTTCAGCAAATGATGCTGCTATCTCTGTGTTTCTGACTGACCCTGGGTCTGTGTGGGACGAGCCTCTGTTTTCTGCAGGGGCCTCGTTCGGTGTGGTGCCTCGGATCACGCTACCAGAGCGAGCCGTGATAGAAAAACCAGGCATGTTTGCTGTAACCAAGGGAGGACTTGCCCTTTCGTGCTAAACTAACAAGCTATTCAAGGGAACGCATTGGAATGCAACGCAGTGTTTAACTTTCATGGCAGCCGAATGCCCTACCTGCAACCCTAATCCATGCTGATTGCATTGTAACAGCGCCTAGACTGTATAAAGGGTGGAAAACCAGTTAGATGACGTCTAGACCATGCAGAAAGACCATTCAGTGGCTGAACAAACCTGTCAGACTCACTCTGCAACATTCTTCCATTGTCGTGGGCCTGCGTCACTCCCACCTGCCCAAAGAGCAGGGGGTTTACAACGGGAACGCACTGGCATGACGATTCGATTCCTCAACCCCAACATCTCTCAGTCGCGTTGCAGGGATGGGAATCAGACTCCTGTTGCGTAGCAGTTTCACCCCTTCCAGGTTTTAATGCAAGCTTGATTAGCCACGGTGTGTAGGGAGCAAGCTCGGGTCTTTTGTTAAACTCCTAGTAAAACCAGGATTGTCTCAAAACGCTATGCAGTGGGAGCCTGATGTTTCACCGGATCGCAGAGAAATGCGAAGTGACGATGAGAGGTGTTCTTGTGATCTTTCAAAGTTCCTGAAGGGGAGTCAAAGCTGCCACTCTGATGTCGTTTTGCAGTGAATGGTCAGATAATCCGATGATGCCGTCACATTTTCAGTGAGAAATCCGCTTGTAATGGGGTAGAAATGGGGTTTAAGATTGCACATGGTTACTGGTACCCCTGAGGGTCCCTGCTGGAAACGCTGGTGCGTGAGATATCTAGTCTCTTAAACGTCGATCTATAGGGCAGTCTTCAGTGTGGGTTTGTACCACGATAAATCTCTCCGCTCTCAGAAGGAGCAGTTGTTTTCTCTCAACTTGATTAGAGGGAGCCACCGAACAGAAAGTCAATTAATCCAAATTAAAAAAACTGGAACCAACTCCCCAGTAATGTTGTTGAAGCTGACACCCTGGGATCCTTCAAGAAGCTGCTTGATGAGATTCTGGGATCAATAAGCTACTAACAACCAAACGAGCAAGATGGGCTGAATGGGGCCTCCTCTTGTTTGTAAACTTTCTTATGTTCTTATGTTCTTATCTTCACACATGGAGTCTGTTTCCATAGACCCTGTTGTGGTTTAAAGGCTTACTGTTTTGTCATTGGCTGTCAGATCCACGCTGTCAGTGAGTGTCTGCGAACGGGGGACGTATCGCTCTGGACTCTTGACCAGAGGGTTGTGGGTTCAATCCCCAGTGGGGGACACTGCTGTTGTACCCTTGAGCAAGGTACTTTACCTAGATTGCTCCAGTAAAAACCCAACTGTATAAATGGGTAATTGTATGTAAAAATAATGTGATATCTGTATAATGTGAAATAATGTATAATGTGATATCTTGTAACAATTGTAAGTCGCCCTGGATAAGGGCGTCTGCTAAGAAATAAATAATAATAATAATAATAATAATCTTGTGTTCTGTTTGGGGGGCTGTAGGTCACTGATGAGCTCGCTGTGTTTTCTCCGCAGGTTACCCACCTCCGAACCAGCCCCCGTACCCAGTTCCACAGCCCGGGGGATACTCTGTGCCCCCCTACCCCATGGCTCAGCCCGGATATGGAGATCCTACCCAGCCCGCCCCCCCTCCAGGATTCAGTGTCTACCCTCAGCCCGGGGGCTACCAGCCTTCCCCTCAACCTCAGCCTGGGGGCTACCAAGGCCCCCCTCCCCATGGCTACCAGCCCTCCCCTCAACCTCAGCCTGGGGCCCCCCCTCCCCATGGCTACCAGCCTGCCCCTATCGCACAACCCGGGGGCTACCAACCAGGTCCGCTGAGCCCCCCACACGGGTACCAGCCTGCCCCCACCAATCCTGGGCCCTCCCCGGCACACGATCCCCACAACAAGGTCACCCCCTACTCTGCCGTGCCCATCGGCGTGCCCCCAGGACTGGAGTACCTCACACAGGTAGGCAGGGAGAGCTGGCATGCTTTTTATTCATTCAGTAGTCTGGGTGACGGTATCACTTTTTTATGTGTTTTGAAAGAAACTGTATTTTAAAAAGCCGATCTCTTAAAGAAAGTTTTCAGTTTGCTTGCCTTGACTTCCAGGAAACCTGCTCCACCGTTTCTAGCTGAAACTCAACTGGAACCGAAGAGCAGGCTCTGTACCAGGGGATAAAGCACAGATAACACGGACTTAACTTAACAAGATTGCACAAAGTAAAAAAAACCTCCAGTGTGTGTAACAGAGGGCTCAGGATTTCTGCTGTCTTTTATTTTCTTTCAGATCGATCAGATCCTGGTTCACCAGAAGGTTGAACTCCTTGAAGGTAGGAGCTGAAATGAAACGGCTGAATTCAGGGGAGTCTGCTTAGCTGGGCGATTTGTACTGCATTGTAAAAAGGTTCAGTAACAGGAAGTTCTAGGCAATAAAGTTGAACCCTTTCAGTCCTGACGGGACCTCAAGGTCCTGCCTTATGCTGAATTTAAAGCGTTGAATTTAAATCAAGGGAAGTAATGTTAAAACTGTACAATGCATTAGTAAGACCTCATCTGTAATATTGTGTTCAGTTTTGGTCACCTCGTTACAAAAAGGCTGTTGCTGCTCTAGAAAGAGTGCAAAGAAGAGCAACCAGAATTATCCCGGGTTTAAAAGGCATGTGGTATGCAGACAGGCTAAAAGAATTGAATCTGTTCAGTCTTGAACAATGAAGACTACGCGGCGATCTGATTCAAGCATTCAAAATCCTAAAAGGTATTGACAATGTCAACCCCAGGGGACTCGACCTGAAAGACACAAGGACCAGGGGTCACAAATAGAGATTAGATAAAGGGGCATTCAGAACAGAAAATAGGAGGCGCTTTTTTACACAGAGAATTGTGAGGGTCTGGAACCAACTCCCTAGTAATGTTGTTGAAGCGGACACCCTGGGATCCTTCAAGAAGCTGCTTGATGAGATTCTGGGATCAATAAGCTACTAACAACCAAACGAGCAAGATGGGCTGAATGGCCTCCTCTCGTTTGTAAACTTTCTTAGGTTCTTATCTTAGTGCTGTGTGTTTAGCAGTCACGTTGGAACCTCGCAGGACTCCTAGATCCCAGTCTGAGGTTGTACAGATGTAAAATATATTTTTGTCCTGTTCTCCTATACAGCTCTGGCCACAGGTTTTGCATCACCCTGTAGAATGAACTCATTTTGCTTGATAAAGTCAAATGAAACCTGCTGAATAATGTTACGCTAACATATTGAATCACACACCGCTTTGTAGTTTTCCAGATGCTTCAGGAACAAATCTGACGTTATGAAATCCAACATGAAATACTGCTGTTATGGCGTCCGGTTCTGCGATATCCTTTTGTAGTTTCTTGATTACATGATAAATAAAATATCTAATTTATGTTCATATAGTTTTTAATGTCTTTTTTAATGACTCAATCCTAAAATTCTAGGGGATGCAAAACTTTTGGCCAGAGCTGTAGATTCCTTTTTGAATCGTATGATTTTTCTTCAGCGCGACAAAAATTCTGGCCCGCAAGGTTCTGCATCAAAGTCTTTTCCATTCCCCTTAAATAACTAAATCCCAGCTGTAGAAAAAGGGAGGTGTTCTTCAGCGCGAGATCTCTCGCCCCGCTCGCCCGCCGTCTCATCGTCTCGATTCCTCCTCTGTCCCAGCATTCATCGGCTTCGAGACCAACAACAAATACGAAATCAAGAACAGCATGGGCCAGAAGATCTACAAGGCCACCGAGAAGAACGACTGCTGCACACGCAACTGCTGCGGCTCCCTGCGCCACTTCAACATGAAGATCACCGACAACAACGACCAGGAGGTCATCCACCTGGTGCGGCCCTACAAGTGCGCCAGCTGCTGGTGCCCCTGCTGCTTGCAAGAGGTACTGCGCCACCCACCGCGACAGCACAGAGCTTAGAGCTGAGGAGGGACTGGGAGGGAGGGAGGCAGTGTGGCTCTAGTGGAGCTGAGGAGGGACTGGGAGGGAGGGAGGCAGTGTGGCTCTAGTGGAGCTGAGGAGGGACTGGGAGGGAGGGAAGCAGTGTGGCTCTAGTGGAGCTGAGGAGGGACGGAGGGAGGGAAGCAGTGTGGCTCTAGTGCAGGAGGGACTGGGAGGGAGGGAAGCAGTGTGGCTCTAGTGGAGCTGAGGAGGGACTGGGAGGCAGTGTGGCTCTAGTGGAGCTGAGGAGGGAGTGGGAGGGAGGTAAGCAGTGTGGCTCTAGTTTTTGTAGCTGAGACGCTGGGAGGGAGGCAGTGTGGCCTCTTTGCTAACTCATGTTTGTTTCTGATGGTCAGTTGGAGGTTCAGGCTCCGCGGGGCACCACGATTGGCTACGTGGTTCAGACGTGGCACCCCTTCCTGCCCAAGTTCTCCATTCAGAACGCCTCGAGGGAGACCGTCATGAGGGTGGTGGGGCCCTGCTTCGCCTGCAACTGCTGCGGAGACATCAACTTCGAGGTACCAGAGACCCCACCTTACCTTTCAGCGTTTCCAGACTCTGCCCTGCTGAGCGTCTGATTGTTCTGTATGTGTTCAGAGCTCCACTATCATCCTGATCAGTAAACAGTAAGCAAGGGCTGTCTCTGACTCACCCTGTGTCTCCTGTGCTTGTGTCTCTCTTTCTGTTTAACACTCTCTAATTTTCTCTCTGACCTCTCTCTCTCTCCCTCCCTCCTCTCTGCTTGTCTCTCTCTGCTGTGTTTGTGTGTCATTCTCTCTCCTCTCTAACCCTCTCTCTCCTCCTGTTTGTGTCTCTCCTCTCCTCTCTAACCCCTCTCTCCCTCTCTCTCCCTTTCTCTCTATCCTCCCTCCTGTGTTTGTGTGTCTCTCCTCTCCTCTCTCTCTCCTCTCTAACCCTCCCTCCCTCTCTCACCCTCTCTCTCTCTCACTCTCTCTCACTCTCTCCCTTTCTCTCCTCCCTCCTGTGTTTGTGTGTGTCTCTCCTCTCTAACCCTCTCTCTCTCCCTCTCCCTCACCCTCCCCCTCTCTCTCCTCTCTCTCCTCTCTCTCCTCCCTCCCTCCCCTGCGCTCGTGCTCAGTTGAAGACGAAGGACGAGAGTGCCAGTGTGGGTCGGATCAGTAAGCAGTGGAGCGGGCTGCTGAAGGAGGTCTTCACCGACACGGATAACTTCGGGATTCAGTTTCCCCTGGATCTGGACGTGAAGATGAAGGCGGTGCTGCTGGGAGCCTGCTTCCTCATCGTGAGTACGAGAGAGAGGGGAGAGGGGAGAGGGGAGAGGGGGTGCTGCTGGGAGTCTGCTTCCTCATCGTGAGTACGAGAGAGAGGGGAGAGGGGAGAGGGGAGAGGCGGTGCTGCTGGGAGCCTGCTTCCTCATCGTGAGTACGAGAGAGAGGGGAGAGGGGAGAGGGGAGAGGGGAGAGGGGAGAGGGGAGAGGGGAGAGGGGAGAGGCGGTGCTGCTGGGAGCCTGCTTCCTCATCGTGAGTACGAGAGGGGGGAGAGGGGAGAGGGGAGAGGCGGTGCTGCTGGGAGCCTGCTTCCTCATCGTGAGTACGAGAGAGAGGGGAGAGGGGAGAGGGGAGAGGGGAGAGGCGGTGCTGCTGGGAGCCTGCTTCCTCATCGTGAGTACGAGAGAGAGGGGAGAGGGGAGAGGGGAGAGGGGAGAGGGGAGAGGGGAGAGGGGAGAGGCAGTGCTGCTGGGAGCCTGCTTCCTCATCGTGAGTACGAGAGAGAAGGGAGAGGGGAGAGGGGAGAGGGGAGAGGGGAGAGGCGGTGCTGCTGGGAGCCTGCTTCCTCATCGTGAGTACGAGGGAGAGGGGAGAGGGGAGAGGGGAGAGGGGGTGCTGCTGGGAGCCTGCTTCCTCATCGTGAGTACGAGAGAGGGGAGAGGGGAGAGGGGAGAGGGGAGAGGCGGTGCTGCTGGGAGCCTGCTTCCTCATCGTGAGTACGAGAGAGGGGAGAGGGGAGAGGGGAGAGGCGGTGCTGCTGGGAGCCTGCTTCCTCATCGTGAGTACGAGAGAGGGGAGAGGGGAGAGGGGAGAGGGGAGAGGCGGTGCTGCTGGGAGCCTGCTTCCTCATCGTGAGTACGAGAGAGAGGGGAGAGGGGAGAGGCGGTGCTGCTGGGAGCCTGCTTCCTCATCGTGAGTACGAGAGAGAGGGGAGAGGGGAGAGGGGAGAGGGGAGAGGGGAGAGGGGAGAGGGGAGACCTCAAAGAATGATTTGATCTGCAGCCTGACGACTCTGTCTGTCTGTGTGTGTGTCACTCTTGCATGTCCACATGTGCATGTGATGGATGGAGAGCGGAGTGATCGGTTTCACAAAGCTGTGTTTGATCTTCACAGCTGTGCGGAACGTCACTCATACACTACAGCTAGAAGAGTCAGCTGTCAAGCTATTTCTGTAAGGGAAGGGTCTGGGTTGTGCCAGTACAGTACACAGTGCGGCCAGGCCTACCCTTCATGCATGGCAACCTTATATGGGGACATATGGAAAACTCAAAATGCATGATGAACTCCTATGAGGGTGCCGTTTGTTTCCATATAAAGCAAGGTTTAATTAAAAATACGTTTGTGTCAGCTATTTTTAAAAATATTTCCTGAAAGGGTTAATACACGGTACATGCAACGAATTAATGTAGTCTGATTACATTTCCTAGTAATGTGTAACTGTAATCTGATTACATTTCCCAGTAATGTGTAACTGTAATTGGATTACATTTTCCAGTAACTTGGAACTGCAGTGGTTTTCAGACAAATAATGAAACGTGGTGATGGATTACATTTGATGTGAAAATATGACTTGGTTGCTGATAGTCACATTTAAATTAAGGACTGCGGCCTCCCGCGTCACACGACAACGCTTTTCAGATCATCTCGCTAGCACACAGAATCACAGGAGGGGAGGAGCGGGTTCGATAGCCGGGTCTTCAGAGAATATTTCCAGCTGCAGCCTGACCAAACCTGGAAAACAAACTCTCTGTAAAATGAGAGTTTGAGAAGTAACTATTTGTAACTAGCTACAGTTTTGTTCAACAGATGACTTTTGTAAAAGTGAGTTCCCCAGCACTGAGATTGCATTAATCTACAGATATTTAAAACCAAGGGGGTCTGTCTGAATCATTTCTGGTACCACTGTATCCCAAAGGAAGCGAGCAAGCGAGCAATAGCTGTCACAATGCTTTTTATATAACTTGTATTGTTCTGGGTGTGTTAGAATTTCCACAGGATAGCTTACCCACCACGACCGGTCTGTGTTAGTCTGTAGGGGGAGGGGGGGGGGGGGGGATACTGTGTTTATTTGTTACTTTGCCATAGCAACAGGGCCCAAGCAAGTATTGTGACCCACAAATATTGTTCATAGATTTTTTTAAATTCTGTCTCAATCCTGAAATTCAAGGTGAGGCAAACGTTTTTGCCGAGAGCTCTGGTTTTGAATTGAGAGGGGACGGGTGTTACTGACCAGCCCGTTGTGTCTCGTGTGTTTCAGGACTTCATGTTCTTCGAGAAGACTGGAGAAATGTCCCAGCGCAACACCGTCCTCTCCTGAGAGGAAGAAAGGACCAAGCCGCGCCAAAACCAACACAACATTATTTTAAAAAGAAAATATCCCAGACTCCTTTTCAAAAGCGTGCGGCACCGCTCTCAAACAACCAAACCAAACGGGCGAAATCGCAGAAGGAAACCTCGCTTCCACACAATCAGGTGGATTTAATCCATTTATATTCTGATCAGGGAGTGTTGTTTTTAGAGCGTTTCGCAGCCCTGGGGGGGGGGGGGGGGGGGGTCAGTCTGCTTTTCCCAAATTACAAATCAATTCAGGGTGATTCAGCAGTGCTGTAAAATACTCTAATATCATCCACTTGTGTCTTATCAGGGGTACAGGCTGATCAAATCAATTAGTTAGCATGGAGAAATATCTACTACCCGGCCACTTTATTAGGACCTGTGTGTCCCCCCCCCCCCCCCTCCGATTTGGCATGGCCCTGGTGGGGGGCATGTTCTCCTGGTATACCCCGGGGGCCCTTGATGACTCTGGAAGGCTGAACCAATAGTTTACTGAAGCATCCAGTCCAGCCAACAATGCTGAGCCCTGATGGCTGCTTTCAATAACGCCCCCCTCCACTGAGCCAGAATGGATTGAGGATCACGACAGAGACTTCTTCCACGGACACCACAGCGATCTCAATCCGACTGTGTGAAGGATTCGTCATCCCGATCCTCTGCCGGCCTCTCTGCACTCAATATTAACGAGGGAACGGATCTTCCAGCGCCTTGTGGAGTCTGGGTCACGTCAGGGCTGTGATCGGGGTGACCCGATATTAGGGGCAGGTCCTAATAAAGTGTCCGGGGCAGTGAATATCCCAGTGTATAGATCAGCTTATCCAATAGTGTATTGTGCTATTTTCCCATTGTTTCTGATGCATTGATACAGGTGTGTGGTGAAAGTCACTGACCATTTTGAATTGGGGGAGGTGTAACTGTACACTAATATCACGATATGATGCATCTCACAATATGCAGGTCGTGATACGATGCCCTCTATGCAGCCAACTATTGCGATATGTCTTGTAAAGAGAGTACCCCGATTCGTCAATGCGCCGTGAAGCGTACCCCCTCTTAGTTTTGAACGCTTTACAGTTTTCTATCCACAGGAGTAAAATACATGTGCGTTTTTTTTAATACAGCAAGTCAATTGATTTTTTAAAAAAATAAAACATTTTTCTGCCCTTTTTCTCAGCCTGGGCAAAATACAAGACCGTGTACAAGTTGCCTTACAGAGTAGTTTATATAATGTACATTTTCCTAATGAGAGGGAGTAGCTTCAAATTGAATAGCCTGTGATTAATGACCCCCCCCCCCCCGCCTTTTTAAGCCGTGCCAACCTGTGGTTCTAATTGCAGTTCCTCCTGTACTGAACGCTTTGACTGCTCTTCAGACCTCAGTGCCTGCCTCAGAGATAGAACGTATACTAGATCAGCCTTTAAAGACGCGGGAGACAGCGCCATCTAGTGGTCTGCTGCTCCGTGTGAATGTTATGGAATACACTAGCTATGTGCTAGAGCAGCGATTCCCAACCCCAGTCCTGGGGACCCCCCTGCTGTGTCGTCTGGTTTTCATTCCAACTGTGCTCTCAGTTACTGAACTAGACTCTTAATTGAACTAGTAAGCAGCCTAATTAGGCTTTTTTAAAATTTAATTTCAGCTCTCCCCAGGAATCATTGCAAACACCCTAAAAAGACGTCCTGTTAATTTGAAGCTGCTTGCGATATGATTTAAAATCGGATTATGTGTTTTGAGTCTACTGCTAGACTTCTGAAAAGACTCCTCCGAGCAGACGTGGGGAAGCTGATTAGCGTCGCGCTGTACTCAGAAGCCTGTGTAACCCTTATATCCCCCCCCCCCCCCCCCCCCCACCTTGCTTCCGAAGGTTATCGCAAGGAATTCTTGCTGGAATAGTCGGTAAGCATTGTAAAAAAATATATATATATAATTTGAGCAGAAGAATGACGAGAGAATCATACAGACTGTGTACAGAGTGGCAGTTTTCTGTAGTTTCACTTTTTAATGACTCTTGATTTTTAAACCAGTGTGTCTGTTTAAGTTTGCAGCGAACCCTTTTTTTTAATGCCTGTTTTTATCGTTTCGAAGGAGATCGAGGCTCAGTTCAGCCTCTTCTACGCAGGCATCCTTTGACACATTGCTTCTGTGTGGTGTTTCATGCATTCAGTTGCAGACTGGAGCTACCCTTTTTAATAAAAGTTTCTCGTTGTAATAAAGCCTAGTGAAAGCATAGTAACAGCATAACCAAATGTAGTAAAGCATAGCGAAGTGCAATAAAGCAGAGATGATCATTGTAAAGCCCAGAGAGGTACAGTAAAGCATGTTAAAAAAAACAAAAACCAAGCCATTTCCCAGTGATAATTACTTTGATGCCAACTGGAATTCTTGCAGTGCTCCAGAACCCCCGTGCAGTGCTCCAGAACCCCCGTGCAGTGTTCCAGAACCCCCGTGCAGTGTTCCAGCACACTCCAACACAAACAGCCACACGCACACACACTGACACACACTGACACACACGCCAGTGTTTCAAAAGCGCTGCATTCGTGGGTTTGTGTAACAGAGAGTATTTCACTTCCTTACAGTAACTTTGAGATTTTTATTTTTTTTTGCTTTTCCTCCTAAACCTGTTGCGCTGACGCTCTTGTAAATGCATAAAATAATAATAAAAAGATTGCTTTGCAATAACGTACAGACCGCATTAATTGCATCGACACTATTTATTTGAGAAGTGTGAAACTGTTCTAATATGTTTTGCTAAGTCTGTGCTGTTTTGTCTGAAAGGAGCTGCTCTCCGTTCATGTTGCCTGCCATAAATATTATGCAGGCTAGATCAGCCAAAAGTGCGCCATCTAGAGCACAGCTAGTGTATTGCCAGCCAAACTTAGCAGAACACTAGATGGCGCTGTCTCTTGCTTCTATAAAGGATGACCTGGAGCACCCCCTGTGTCTGCTGGTTTTCATTCCAGCTGAGCTCTCAATTACTTAACTAGACCCTTCATTGAACTGATAATTAGCTTAATTCTGTGTGGTCCAGTGGTTAAAGAAAAGGGCTTGTAACCAGGAGGTCCCCGGTTCAAATCCCACCTCAGCCACTGACTCATTGTGTGACCCTGAGCAAGTCACTGAACCTCCTTGTGCTCCGTCTTTCGGGTGAGACGTAGCTGTAAGTGACTCTGCAGCTGATGCATAGTTCACACACCCTAGTCTCTGTAAGTCGCCTTGGATAAAGGCGTCTGCTAAATAAACAAATAATAATAATAATAAATATTATGCAGGCTAGATCAGCCAAAAGTGCGCCATCTAGAGCACAGCTAGTGTATTGCCAGCCAAACTTGATCCAAAGTGGCAGACAACTAGATGGCGCTGTCTCTTGCTTCTATAAAGGATGACCTGGAGCACCCCCTGTGTCTGCTGGTTTTCATTCCAACTGAGCTCTCAATTACTTAACCAGACCCTTAATTGAACTCATAATTAGCTTAATTCAACCTTTTTAATTGTTTTAAAATTGGAACCAGTAGCAGAATCCATTCGCACAGGGAATGAGTCCTCGGTTAGCATTGTAAAGATGTTATTAGATATTTTAAAGCTACTTCACATGCCTTATGTATTGCAGTTTGAAGTCCAGTGTCTTATTTTAATTGTAGTTTCTGTAGTTTTAAGTAAACAAATGAAGTTGATGTTTGTAATTCTAATAAAAAATAAAACGGATGTCTGTGTAATAAAACTGTGTCTCTTTGTTTTTTTCTGGTTGAATTGGTTCCTCGATACGCTGCAGTGTGATCTGGGTAAAGTAGTTTAAATAGAGTCCCAAGTTGAATATTCCTAGGCAGTTCGCTGTTATTATTATTATTTATTTCTTAGCAGACGCCCTTATCCAGGGCGACTTGCAATTCTTTCAAGATATCACATTATTTTTACATACAATTACCCATTTATACAGTTGGGTTTTTACTGGAGCAATCTAGGTAAAGTACCTTGCTCTAGGGTACAGCAGCAGTGTCCCCCACCTGGGATTGAACCCACAACCCTCCGGTCAAGAGTCCAGAGCCCTAACCACTACTCCACACTGCTGCGCTGTTGACAATTGGTGAGGGTATGCTGGTTATGGGATATTAAAGCATACTAACATCATCAGATGAATTCAGAGTTGCTTTCCTTGGGTCTCTGCGTCTCTTTAGAGCGATTCGACAGGTCATGCTGTCGTAGGATTTGAATGAACGCTGGATTCCAAAATGCAATATTTCTATTCCCTTATCTCATGTTACCTGTGAAACCTGGAGTGGAATCGTCCTCCAGGATCGGGATTGGACACCCATGTGTGCAGAGCAAACTGCCCCATGTTTCTGCTCAGTAATCAGTGATATGGAAACAACAGGCACTTGTGTGTGAACATGTTAGACCGCTTTGTGCTTTAATTAGACATCTGAAACAACTTCTGAAAAGTCTTGTGCATGTTATCATGTGTGGCTCTGTGTTCCTTTTCTCTTACTATTATAAAGTAACTGCAGGTGTGTCCTGTTAAAGTCAACATTTACAGACAAGCACTAATTTGCCTGAGAATTCTGCAAGATTTCCAGTTCCAGTGGTTTGATTTCAAACGCACAGCAAACGAAAACTCCAGAAGCAATGGAGTGCGCTGATAACTCTGCACACGGCTGGATACAGCGATGCTTCAAACCGTGCCTTGATCACTTGGGAGGGATGAAATCGGAGTTATTCGCTGCTGGATCTCTCAAGTCTTATACAAGCAGTGATCCTGTCTCTTCCTCGACTCTTTTTTTTCTGCATGATCCTGTGTAAAGTACAGGAGTAACCGGCCCAGGCTGTGTGCTGCAGTGGGGAGGCTGCAGGAACCAGCTCACCACTCAGGAATGTTTCTGTACCTCCCTGCTCTGCAAACCCAGCCCAGCCCAGCAGCCAAAGCAGGGCAGCACTGTGTGTGTGCGTGTGTGTGTGTCTCTGTGTGTGTGTCTGTCGCTGTCTCAACCTTTCTGCTCCCTCCTATCTCCAGATTATCGTTTCTCCCTACACCCCCTCTGCTCCTCCACGGCAGATTAGCTGTACCCCCCTTCACTCCCCCACTCCTTCTCCACCCTCGCCCCTCAGTGGTGGAGCGACCTGCACACGGATATCAGGACTGCTCAGTCCCTGACCGCCTTCCGGCGCCTCCTCAAGACACACCTGTTCAGACAGCATCTGTAAACCTCAAAACTCTGCACTACACTGGACTATATGGCACCCAGCTGTACCAGCACCTGCATCATCTTGTACTCACACAGGAGGCTCTGCACTTTGCTGTGTTCTGTACTGCTCTCAATCATAATTCTATCCTCTGTATCTTGTGTTTGATTTTACTCTTGTAGGTATCCGTATTCACGTGTTTTCTTTGTAATCGTTCTTATTTGAAATCGTTCTCATCCATTTATTGGACTGACTGCTTGCTCTTAATGGAGTTTACTCAATAAGCAAATATTTGTACTATAAGTTTAACTGCTGTCAGTCAAAATCGCTCTCAAATGTAATTATTTACTGTATTTTTTTTATTCTCTTCATTTGAATTTATTTCCTACTCATTTTATTGTATTTTGTTACTGCTCATATCTGTAATGTGATATTTTATAACAGCTGTAAGTCGCCCTGGATAAGGGCATCTGCTAAGAAATAAATAATAATAATAATAATGTGAGTGTGTGTGGCTGTCTAAGTGTTTCTGTCTCTGTGTGTGTTTGTCAGAGTGTATGTATCTGTCTCTGTGTGTGTAACTGTCCCTGTGTGTGTCTGTCTCGGTGTGGCTGTCAGTGTGTATGTATCTGTCTCTGTGTGGCTGTCAGTGTGTGTGTCTGTCTCTGTGTGGCTGTCGGTGTGTCTCTGTCTCTGTGTGTGACGCGGTGTGTGTGTCTGTCTCTTTGTGTGACTCTGTGTGTGTCTGTGTGTCTCTCTCTGTCTCTGTGTGGCTGTCGGTGTGTGTGTGTGCGTCTCTGTCTTGGTGTGGCTGTCAGTGTGTGTGTCTGTCTCGGTGTGTCTGTCAGTGTGTCTCTGTCTCTGTGTGTGACGCGGTGTGTGTGTCTGTCTCTTTGTGTGACTGTGTGTGTCTGTGTGTCTCTCTCTGTCTCTGTGTGGCTGTCGGTGTGTGTGTGTGCGTCTCTGTCTCGGTGTGGCTGTCAGTGTGTGTGGCTGGCAGCGTGTGACTGTCAGTGTGTGTGTGTTTCTGTCTTTGTGTGACTGTCAGTGTGTGTGTGTCTCTGTCTGTGTGGCTGTCAGTGTGTGTGTGTCTCTGTCTTTGTGTGTGACGCGGTGTGTGTGTGTCTCTCTGTCTCTGTGTGGCTGGCAGTGTGTGTGTCTCTGTGTGTGTGCGTGATTTTCTAGTCTCTAGTACAAAAATAATATGAGAGTGAGAGAGAGAGAGAATCCGTGCCGCTAAACTTACTTCTGCTAATATCCCATAATCCATTTCAGCTGGAAACTTCATGTTTTTAATGATATGGAAAAAACGACACCCTCTTTGTTATATACAGCACCACATACTGGAATACTGTTAAACTGTGATTGTGAGAGGGGGAGAGCAAGAAGAGGGGATAGAGGAGAGAAGGGGGAGGGGAGAGAGAGGGGGAGAGAGAAAAGAGAGGAGGGGAGAAGGGAGGAGAGAGTGTGGGGGAGAGAGAGGAGAGGAGGGGGAGAGGAGAGTGAGGGGAGAGAGGAAAGAGAGGACGGGGAAGGAAGAGGGGGAAGAGAGGAGGGGGGAAGGGAGTGGAAGAGGAGAGTGAGGGGAGAGAGAGGAGGAGGAAGGGAGAGTGAGGGGGAAGAGAGGAGGGGGAGATGGGAGGAGAGGGAGAGAGGAGAGGAGGAGGGGGAAGGGAGGGGGAGAGGAGAGTGAGGGGAGAGAGAGGAAAGAGAGGAGGGGGAAGGGGAAGAGAGGAGGGGGAGATGGGAGGGGGTCAGGGTTTGATCCAGACATCTGACAACTATTACAAAGACTTTTTTTTTTTGCCAATGAAAACCAGAACTCTTTTTTTCTTTCTTAATAGAAAACAAATGATTCCGAAGCGGAATGCTGGAACTGAATCAAGACTGGCGCCCCCTTGTGGTGACTAGATTGATTGACAGAGGCTTCCACGACCCAAAATAAATCATAAAGCACACGCATCAAATCCTACGCAGGTCCTCTTTCATTCTTCGCTGCTTTGCATCCGATTTTAATGGGGGCTCCGTCTTCACACAGCTTCAGCGCTCTGTGGTTTTATAAACCCGCTGGATGTAAATAAAGAGCCCATTGTTCCCAGCCCCGCTGTCTCAGCGTGTTCCCAGTGCAGAGCAATGCTAGGGTGCCGGTTTAATCTATATGGAGGCTGCTTGTCTGTCATTTTAAAGCCTGTATCTAGAGAAGCGCTCGTCCGATCAGAATGTGTGTGTGTGTGTGTGTGTGTGTGTGTGTGTCTGTCTGTCTGTCTGTCTGTCTGTCTGTCTGTCTGTCTGTCTGTGGTTTTAATGAAACTAAACTGTGGAAGAATGTAATAAACTAACACAGACATCAAGAAGGGATTCTATATTATACTGTAGCATCAAACTGAACAGGATTGTGGGTCTCTGTCTGTCTGTCTGTCTGTCTGTCTGTCTGTCTGCAGCTTTAATGATACTAAACTCTTTTCAGAATGTAGTAAACTAACACAGACCCCAAGAAGAAGGGATTCTATATTATACTGTAGCATCAAACTGAACAGGATTGTGGGTCTCTGTCTGTCTGTCAGTCAGTCAGTCAGTCTGTCTGTCTGTCTGTCTGTGTGTCTATCTGTGTGTCTGTGTGTGTGTCTGCCTGTCTGTCTGTCTGTCTGTCTGTGTGTGTGTGTGTCTGCCTGTCTGTCTGTGTGTCTATGTGTGTGTCTGCCTGTCTGTCTGTCTGTCTGTGTGTCTATCTGTGTGTCTGTCTGTGTCTGTCTGCCTGCCTGTCTGTCTGTCTGTCTGTCTGTCTGTCAGACAGACAGACTTGCTTACAAATGGTATTGAGGAAGCGGAACCTCGTATGTTTTTGCTCTGGTTTTGAAGCGTGAGCGATTCATTCCTATATCAGGGTTCGTTATAAACGGATGTAAATACCAGCACAGCACACGTCATCATAAACACCAGGTCTTTATTATCGGACCAGTTTTTCGAGGTAAACAGGTAGGTAGGTAGGTTATTTTTACAAAATCTTTTTTTAGAAAGAACACTTTCTTAAAAAAAAATAAACCCTTTTTCACGAAAATATACATAGCAGTTATATACAGAACTGGAGCCGCGTAACGTTGCGTTGCCAGGGTAATACCACAGTAACAATGTACAAAAAAACACTTTTTCCGCCCATATTTCATATTTGAGCTGTCCTTATAACCTGATTAATTAAAACCCATTATTTCAAAGAACCTTTCAACATTATACGAAATTATATATATATATATATATATATATATATATATATATATATATATATATATATAAACACAGAATTGGTACAAACAATTGTTTTTCTTTTCAGTTAATTCAAAATTAAATAATATTTAAATATATATCTATATGTACATTTTCATTTAACAAAACAAAAAAACTGAATCCCAGCTTGTGCGAGCTAAGGCTGTATTTTTTTCACGGATTTCACGATTTCCTGTCATTTTCCCATTGTTTTGTAATGCGCGGTTCCTGTGAAAATTTCTGATAGAATTGTATCAATATACAGATTTTTTTTTTTAGCTCTGAATAATAAATACAACGAGCGTTTGTCTGTTAGACGCGCTGCCTGTCACTCTGCATTCAGCGTGACAGACAGCATTCAGCATGACTGTCGCTGCATTCAGCGTGACTGTCGCGCTGCATTTAGGAACCTAGCAGCCGGTTTAGTTTGCTTCCTTCCAGTAAACGATTGAACACACACTGCATAGAAGCTGCACGATTTCTTTAAGATGTCTTCAACTAAAAAGACACCAGCTGCATCAAAGATCAAGTAATTCATTGATGTTTTTATTTTGTTTGATAATTCACTGACGGTGAAAAACAGAACCTCTATTATTTAGGAACATTTGGTGTACAGTAAACTCTAGAGAAAATGATCCATTTTGAATGCGACGCAGTATTTTTCTGCTTTAATAAATATGATGTTTAACTGTGAAATATCATGAAATACCTATTTTTTTTAAGCAGAAAAAAATACAGCCCTAAATATCGTATTGGGAAACGATGGCTCTCAGCCCTGGATTGTAAACACAATTATGATGCAGAGCAACAACACAGCAGTTTAGGGTAAAGACATTTGAACAGTTCTTTATCGCCCTCTTGTGGCCGCAGCTCTGTAGTGCATGTGTCTGTTTTCTTTCTTCAGCCTGCCTGTCAGGAGGTCTGTAGTCTTGGTGAAGGTCTCCCTGTTCCCGGGGCCCCTGGGGGCCGTGTTTAGGACCCCTGTCGGTCTCTCATCATGTAGCGACTCGCGGCCTGCAGGTTCCACTGGAAGCGAACCAGGATGCGCTGACAATCCTCTCGGGAACGTCGACCCATGTGATACAAGTTTTCCGTCTGAGAGAGAGAGAGAGAGAGAGTGAAATACACTGCACTGTCTGAGAGAGAAAGAAGGGGGAGAAGGGGAGGAGGGAGAGGGAGATCGAAAGGAGAGAGACGGGTGGGGTGAGTAGAGGGAGTTGAGGGGAGGGTGTGAGGGGGTACAGGAGAGGGTGTGAGGAGGGTACAAAGGAGGGTGTGAGGGGGTACAGGGGAGGGTGTGAGGATGGTACAGGGGAGGGTGTGAGGGGGCTTGTCTCACACAGCTGTGAGTTCTCAGGGAGCGAGGGGCAGGCCTCACCTTCAGGTACTGTGCTGCTCTCAGTGGATCCCCGTTGTGAATTCTCAGGGCGTCTCGACACTCCTCCAGTGTGACTCCGTGCACTGCCTCCTGGACCTGACCAATCAGAGCACAGACAGGGGGCTGAGTCACCAATCAGAGCACAGACAGGGGGCTCAGTCACCAATCAGAGCACAGACAGGGGGCTGAGTCACCAAACAGAGCACAGACAGGGGGCTCAGTCACCAATCAAAGCACAGACAGGGGGCTGAGTCACCAATCAGAGCACAGACAGGGGGCTCAGTCACCAATCAGAGCACAGACAGGGGGCTGAGTCACCAATCAGAGCACAGACAGGGGGCTCAGTCACCAATCAGAGCACAGACAGGGGGCTCAGTCACCAATCAGAGCACAGACAGGGGGCTCAGTCACCAATCAGAGCACAGACAGGGGGCTGAGTCACCAATCAGAGCACAGACAGGGGGCTGAGTCACCAATCAGAGCACAGACAGGGGGCTCAGTCACCAATCAGAGCAAAGACAGGGGGCTCAGTCACCAATCAGATACACACAGTCTAGAATGTACACACACATTCGTACACACAGGATCCAGAATTCTGGAGCACGTTCTGGGACAGTACCTGCAGGATCGCTGATTTGCGGGAGTCGTTAGCGGTTGCCGGGGGCGGCCGTTGCTTCTGTTCCATGCTGTCGAGGATCTGGGGGGTGGAGCGAGCGAAGGGCGCCATCGCCACCAGGTTACTGCCTGGGTGCGGGGCAGGCCACAGGCCCTGGACTTGACTGAGAGCTGGCCTGCGTTCCCTGGGGTGTACCCCCCCTGCGCGCAGCCTGACGTTGGGGTTCAGGAGGGAATCCTTGTGGTTCATGAAGTTGAGCGGAGCGGGCCGATGTTGGGGGTCATCGCTCAGCCGGCGGAACTCTAGTTCTGGGGCTCCCGGACCCCGGGAGTCTGCGGGAGGTTTCCTGTGGGGCGTATGATTTAACTTCCCTGGAGGTTTACTGTTAATATCGACCAGCGATTCCAAACTCCTGGACATCCCTGCAGAGAGAGACAGTTCATCAGTGTTACTGAAACTAGAAGAGCCCGAGTCAGGCAGACCAGCGTTTGGGCTCTAGTGCCTTCATCAGTGTTATTGAAACTAGAAGAGACCGAGTCAAGCAGACCAGCGTTTGGGCTCTAGTGCCTTCATCAGGGTTATTGAAACTAAACTGAGTCAAGCAGACCAGCGTTTGGGCTCTAGTGCCTTCATCAGTGTTATTGAAACTAAACTGAGTCAAGCAGACCAGCGTTTGGGCTCTAGTGCCTTCATCAGTGTTATTGAAACTAGAAGAGGCTGAGTCAAGCAGACCAGCGTTTGGGCTCTAGTGCCTTCATGAGTGTTATTGAAACTAGAAGAGACTGAGTCAAGCAGACCAGCGTTTGGGCTCCAGTGCCTTCATCAGTGTTATTGAAACTAAACCGAGTCAAGCAGACCAGCGTCTGGGCTCTAGTGCCTTCATCAGTGTTATAGGACTTGTTCAAAGAAACATTTTTATAGATCCACAGTCGTGTTGCTCACCTGACATCATGTGCAGTTTGCTGGACTGAATCTCCTTTCTGGTTCCTGGTGCTATTTTGTAATTCCTAAAAAAAAAAAACACACAGAATAAAAATACAGAACTTTCAGTCTCCGTGCCTCAAGCCTGCCCTGGACTGGAGGAAGCCCCCTTTCTCTTAGGGGGGTGAGGGAGGGAGGGAGCAGTTCAGTCTCCGTGCCTCAAGCCTGCCCTGGACTGGAGGGAGCCCCCTTTCTCTTAGGGGGGTGAGGGAGGGAGGGAGCAGTTCAGTCTCCGTGTCTCAAGCCTGCCCTGGACTGGAGGGAGCCCCCTTTCTCTTAGGGGGGTGAGGGAGGGAGGGAGCAGTTCAGTCTCCGTGCCTCAAGCCTGCCCTGGAATGGAGGGAGCCCCCTTTCTCTTAGGGGGGTGAGGGAGGGAGGGAGCAGTTCAGTCTCCATGCCTCAAGCCTGCCCTGAACTGGAGGGAGCACCCTTTCTCTTAGGGGGGTGAGGGAGGGAGGGAGCAGTTCAGTCTCCATGCCTCAAGCCTGCCCTGGAATGGAGGGAGCCCCCTTTCTCTTAGGGGGGTGAGGGAGGGAGGGAGCAGTTCAGTCTCCGTGCCTCAAGCCTGCCCTGGAATGGAGGGAGCCCCCTTTCTCTTAGGGGGGTGAGGGAGGGAGCAGTTCAGTCTCCGTGCCTCAAGCCTGCCCTGGAATGGAGGGAGCACCCTTTCTCTTAGGGGGGTGAGGGAGGGAGGGAGCAGTTCAGTCTCCGTGCCTCAAGCCTGCCCTGGAATGGAGGGAGCACCCTTTCTCTTAGGGGGGTGAGGGAGGGAGGGAGCAGTTCAGTCTCCGTGCCTCAAGCCTGCCCTGGAATGGAGGGAGCACCCTTTCTCTTAGGAGGGTGAGGGAGGGAGGGAGCAGTTCAGTCTCCATGCCTCAAGCCTGCCCTGGACTGGAGGGAGCACCCTTTCTCTTAGGGGGGTGAGGGAGGGAGGGAGCAGTTCAGTCTCCGTGCCTCAAGCCTGCCCTGAACTGGAGGGAGCCCCCTTTCTCTTAGGGGGGTGAGGGAGGGAGGGAGCAGTTCAGTCTCCGTGCCTCAAGCCTGCCCTGGAATGGAGGGAGCCCCCTTTCTCTTAGGAGGGTGAGGGAGGGAGGGAGCAGTTCAGTCTCCGTGCCTCAAGCCTGCCCTGGAATGGAGGGAGCCCCCTTTCTCTTAGGGGGGTGAAGGAGGGAGGGAGCAGTTCAGTCTCCGTGCCTCAAGCCTGCCCTGGACTGGAGGGAGCCCCCTTTCTCTTAGGAGGGTGAGGGAGGGAGGGAGCAGTTCAGTCTCCATGCCTCAAGCCTGCCCTGGAATGGAGGGAGCCCCCTTTCTCTTAGGGGGGTGAGGGAGGGAGCAGTTCAGTCTCCATGCCTCAAGCCTGCCCTGGAATGGAGGGAGCCCCCTTTCTCTTAGGGGGGTGAGGGAGGGAGGGAGCAGTTCAGTCTCCGTGTCTCAAGCCTGCCCTGGAATGGAGGGAGCCCCCTTTCTCTTAGGAGGGTGAGGGAGGGAGGGAGCAGTTCAGTCTCCGTGCCTCAAGCCTGCCCTGGACTGGAGGGAGCACCCTTTCTCTTAGGGGGGTGAGGGAGGGAGGGAGCAGTTCAGTCTCCGTGCCTCAAGCCTGCCCTGAACTGGAGGGAGCCCCCTTTCTCTTAGGGGGGTGAGGGAGGGAGGGAGCAGTTCAGTCTCCGTGCCTCAAGCCTGCCCTGGAATGGAGGGAGCCCCCTTTCTCTTAGGAGGGTGAGGGAGGGAGGGAGCAGTTCAGTCTCCGTGCCTCAAGCCTGCCCTGGAATGGAGGGAGCCCCCTTTCTCTTAGGGGGGTGAAGGAGGGAGGGAGCAGTTCAGTCTCCGTGCCTCAAGCCTGCCCTGGACTGGAGGGAGCCCCCTTTCTCTTAGGAGGGTGAGGGAGGGAGGGAGCAGTTCAGTCTCCATGCCTCAAGCCTGCCCTGGAATGGAGGGAGCCCCCTTTCTCTTAGGGGGGTGAGGGAGGGAGCAGTTCAGTCTCCATGCCTCAAGCCTGCCCTGGAATGGAGGGAGCCCCCTTTCTCTTAGGGGGGTGAGGGAGGGAGGGAGCAGTTCAGTCTCCGTGTCTCAAGCCTGCCCTGGAATGGAGGGAGCCCCCTTTCTCTTAGGAGGGTGAGGGAGGGAGGGGAGCAGTTCAGTCTCCGTGCCTCAAGCCTGCCCTGGAATGGAGGGAGCCCCCTTTCTCTTAGGGGGGTGAAGGAGGGAGGGAGCAGTTCAGTCTCCGTGCCTCAAGCCTGCCCTGGAATGGAGGGAGCACCCTTTCTCTTAGGAGGGTGAGGGAGGGAGGGAGCAGTTCAGTCTCCGTGCCTCAAGCCTGCCCTGGACTGGAGGAGCACCCTTTCTCTTAGGAGGGTGAGGGAGGGAGGGAGCAGTTCAGTCTCCATGCCTCAAGCCTGCCCTGGAATGGAGGGAGCCCCCTTTCTCTTAGGGGGGTGAGGGAGGAGGGAGCAGTTCAGTCTCCGTGCCTCAAGCCTGCCCTGGACTGGAGGGAGCACCCTTTCTCTTAGGGGGTGAGGGAGGGAGGGAGGGAGCCAGTCAGTCTCCGTGCCTCAAGCCTGCCCTGGACTGGAGGGAGCACCCTTTCTCTTAGGAGGGTGAGGGAGGGAGGGAGCAGTTCAGTCTCCATACCTCAAGCCTGCCCTGAACTGGAGGGAGTACTGGATTACAGAGCATTCAAGTTGATTGGTTTTGAATGGACTAGGATTACAAAGGGATTAGAAAGACTAAGATGTGCTAACAAGTGAATAAATGGATTGTACTGAACTGAATGGATTGAATATAGAGAGCGACAAAGACCAGAGATCCGTGAATGAGGCAGAATTAGCTGGCCTTGTTATCTCTTGGTACTTGATGAGAAGCTTCCTCTCTGTGCTGTTCCTGATCATTATGAGCACCCCTGACACAGGCTAGATCAGCTACAGTCAGTGCTGTAGTCCTAAATCCTCTGTCCTCAATACTGTTCTGTGTGTTAATCAGACAGAAGCAGTGGAGCCGAGTCAGGCTCGGGGGACTCACTCGTCCAGCCGGTCAGGAAGCCCCAGTTCCGGTTTGCAAAGATGTCTCCGTGTCCGGTGTGTACCAAGCTGTTCCTCAGGGGCCGGCTGATCAGGCCGGGGAGCTGCAAGGCGAGTCCAGTCACCAGGGCCGCCGGGAAGGAGCCCACAGCCAGGGTGTGCTGGTTCTGACCTCGCCATTCCGACACGTCGGACCTGCGGACAAACAAGCCCTGTGAGAACACACCCTGGAGCCGGGGCCAAGCAGAGAGAGCCTTCATCTGGGTTACTGGAGCTAGAAGATACCGAGTCAAGCAGACCAGCGTTTGGGCTCTAGTGCCTTCATCAGGGTTATTGAAACTAGAAGAGACCGAGTCAAGCAGACCAGCGTTTGGGCTCTAGTGCCTTCATCAGGGTTACTGAAACTAGAGGAGACTGAGTCAAGCAGACCAGCGTTTGGGCTCTAGTGCCTTCATCAGGGTTACTGAAACTAGAGGAGACTGAGTCAAGCAGACCAGCGTTTGGGCTCTAGTGCCTTCATCAGGGTTATTGAAACTAGAACAGACTGAGTCAAGCAGACCAGCGTTTGGGCTCTAGTGCCTTCACCAGTGTTATTGAAAC